>NC_029792.2:69566520-69617990 GCF_000816755.2 Arachis ipaensis
AGCCATGTCTAATCTTTTTAGACTGAAGCTTTAAACTAACATTGCATGATTCCTGGAATTCCTATTAAAAATTTTGAATTTATTTATTTTTCTTTTTCCAAATTAATTTTCGAAAAATACCAAAAAAATTTTAATAAAATCATAATAACCAAAAATTGTGTTTCTTGTTTGAGTATAGTGTCAAATTTTAAGGTTGGTGTCAATTGCATATTTTTAAATTATCTTAAAAATTTTCGGAAAAAAAAATTTCATGCATTGAGTTTTGTTCTTCATGATCTTCAAGTTGTTCTTGATGAATTTCTTTGTTTGATTTTTAAATTCTTCTTGTTTGGTGTCTTTTCTTGTTTTTCATATGCATTCTTGGATTCTTAGTGTCTCTAGAATAAAAATTTTTAAGTTTGGTGTCTTGCATATTTTTCTTTTCTTAAAAATTTTCAAAAATATGTTCTTGATGTTCATCATGATCTTCAAAGTGTTCTTGGTGTTCATCTTAACATTCAAAGTGTTCTTGCATGCATTTTTTGTTTTAATCTTAAACTTTTATGTTTTGTGTCATTTTTGTGTTTTTCTCTTTCCACATAAAAATTCAAAAATAAAAAAAATATCTTTCCCTTTATTCTTCTCATAAATTTCGAAATTTTGAATTGATTCAGTCAAAAGTTTTAAAACTTGGTTATTTCTTATTAGTCAAGTAAAAGTCTCAAATTTATGAGCAATTCTATCTTTTTCAATTCTTTTTCAAAAATCAAATCTTTTTCATTTTTTCTTAATATTTTCGAAAACTTTAAAAATTTGATTTTCAAAATCTTTTTCTTATTTTTATTTCATATTTTCGAAATTAATGCTAATATTTAATGTTTAGATTAAAAAATTTTCAAGTTGTTACTTGCCTATTAAGAAAGGATCAATCTTTAAATTCTAAAATCATATCTCTTAGTTTCTTATTAGTCAAGTAATCAACTTTAATTTAAAAAATCAAATCTTTTTAATTTCCTTTTCAAATCTTTTTCAATATAAATTTCAATCATATATTTTTCAAAATCAATTTCAAAATCTTTTCTAACTTCTTATATTTTCAAAATTGATTTTCAAATCTTTTCCAATTAACCACTTAACCTTTTGTTTGATTTTAAAAGTTTACTATTTCAATCATATCTTTTTCAAAACTACCTAACTACTTTTCTCTCTCCAATTTTCGAAAATCACTAACCACTTTTTCAAAATTCTTTTTAATTAACTAATTGTTTTAAATTTTAATTTAATTTTATTCCTTTTTATGATTTTCGAATTATAACTAATAATTAAATAAAAACAAAAATATTTTACTTTTATTTTAATTTAAAATTCGAATTCTCTCTCTCTCTCTCTCTCTCTCTCTCATCTCTTTCTATTTATTTATTTACTTACTAACACTTCTCTTCTTCTTAAAATTTGAACCCTCTCTCCCCCTCTGTGTTCGAATTTCTCTCTTCTCAGTCTTCTATTCTTCTCTTCTTCTACTCACATAAGGAATCTCTATACTGTGACATAGAGGATTCCCCTTCTTTCTCTGTTCTCTTCTTTTTCATATGAGCAGGAACAAGGATAAGAACATTCTTATTGAAGCTGATCCTAAACCTGAAAGCACTCTAAAGAGGAAGCTAAGAGAAGCTAAAGCACAACACTCTGGAGAGGACCTGACAGAATTTTTTGGAAAAGAATAAGAGATGGCCGAACCTAATAACAATGATGGAGATGCAAGGAAGATGCTTGGTGACTTTATTGCACCCTCTTCTAACTTCTATGGAAGGAGCATCTCAATTCCTGCAATTGGAGCTAACAAATTTGAGCTTAAGCCTCAATTAGTTTCTCTGATACAGCAGAACTGCAAGTTTCATGGACTTCCATTGGAAGATCCTCATCAGTTCTTAGCTGAATTTTTAAAAATCTGTGACACTGTTAAGACCAATGAGGTTAATCCTGAGGTCTACAGACTTATGCTTTTTCCCTTTGCTGTAAGAGACAGAGCTAGGACATGGTTGGACTCACAACCTAAAGATAGCCTGAACTCTTGGAAAAAGTTGGTCAATGCTTTCTTGGCCAAATTCTTTCCACCTCAAAAGTTGAGCAAGCTTAGAGTGGAAGTCCAAACCTTTAATCAGAAGGAAGGTGAATCCCTCTATGAAGCTTGGGAAAGATACAAGCAATTGATCAGAAGGTATCCTTCTGACATGTTTTCAGAATGGAGCATCATATGCATATTCTATGATGGTCTGTCTGAATTGTCCAAGATGTCATTGGACCACTCTCCTAGAGGATCTCTTCATTTGAAGAAGACGCCTACAGAAGCCCAGAAACTCATTGAAATAGTTGCAAATAACCAGTTCATGTACACTTCTGAAAGGAATCCTGTAAATAATGGGACAACTCAGAAGAAAGGAGTTCTTGAGATTGATACTCTGAATGCCATATTGGCTCAGAACAAAATATTGACTCAGCAAGTCAATATGATTTCTCAGAGTCTGTCTGGAATGCAAGCTACATCAAGCAGTACTAAGGAGGCTTCCTCTGAAGAAGAAGCTTATGATCCTGAGAATCCTGGAATGAAAGAGGTGAATTACATGGGAGAATCCTATGGAAACACCTACAATCCTTCATAGAGGAATCATCCTAATCTCTCATGGAAGGATCAACAGAAGCCTAATCAAGGCTTCAATAATAATAATGGTGGGAGAGCACGGTTTGGCAATAACAAACCTTTTCCATCATCTTCTCAGCAACAGACAGAGAATTCTAAGCAGAGCAACTCTGACTTAGCAATTGTAGTCTCTGATCTATCTAAGACCACTCTCAGTTTCATGACTGAAGCAAGGTCCTCCATTAGAAATTTGGAGGCACAAGTGGGTCAGCTGAGTAAAAGAGTTACTAAACTCCCTCCTAGTACTCTCCCAAGCAATACATAAGAGAATCCAAAAAGAGAGTGCAAGGCCATTAATATAACCACCATGGCCGAACCTGGATAGGAGGGAAAAGCAGTGATTTCCAGTGAGGAAGACCTCAATGGACGTCCACTGGCCTCCAAGGAGTTCCCTAATGAGGAACCAAAAGAATCTGAGGCTCATATAGAGGCCATAGAGATTCCACTAAACTTACTATTGCCATTCATGAGCTCTGATGAGTATTCTTCCTCTGAAGAGGATAAAGACATTGTTGAAGAGCAAGTTGCTCAATATCTAGGAGCAATCATAAAGCTGAATGCCAAGTTATTTGGAAATGAGACTTGGGAGGATGAACCATCATTGCTCATCAATGAACTAAGTGATCTGGTTCAACTGAAATTACCTCAGAAGAAACAGGATCCTGGAAAGTTCTTAATACCTTGTACCATAGGTACCATGACCTTTGAGAAGGCTCTGTGTGACCTTGGTTCAAGTATAAACCTCATGCCCCTCTCTGTAATGGAGAAACTAGGGATCTTTGAGGTACAAGCTGCTAAAATCTCACTAGAGATGGTAGACAATTCAAGGAAATAGGCTTATGGACTTGTAGATGATGTCTTGGTGAAGGTTGAAGGCCTGTACATCCCTGCTGATTTCATAATCCTAGACACTGGGAAGGAAGAGGATGAATCCATCATCCTTGGAAGACCCTTCCTAGCCACAGCAAGAGCTGTGATTGATGTGGACAGAGGAAAGTTAGTCCTTCAACTGAATGAGGACTACCTTGTGTTTAAGGCTCAAGGATCTTCTTCTGTAACCATGGAAACGAAGCAAGAAAAGCTTCTCTCAATACAGAGTCAAACAGAGCCCCCACACTCAACTTCTAAGTTTGGTGTTGGGAGGCCAACATCAAGCTCTGAGTCTTTGTAAAGCTCTCTAGGAGCTTCACTGTCAAGCTATTGACATTAAAAAAGTGCTTATTGGGAGGCAACCCAATGTTTTTTTATTATATTTATTTTATTTTCCATTGTTATTTTATGTTTTCTTTATGTTGATGATCATGTGAAGTCACAAAATAAATGAAAAATCAAAAACAGAATGAAAAAGAGCACACCCTAGAGGACAAGCTTACTGGCATTTAAACGCCAGTAAGGATAGCAGAATAGGCGTTGAACGCCCAGCCTGGCAGCATTCTGGGCGTTAAACGCCAGAATGGGCAGCACTCTGGGCGTTTAACGCTAGAAAGGGCTGTCTGGCATAGGCTGGCGTCAAACGCCAGAAATGGGCATCTGGCTGGCATTTAACGCCAGAAATGGGCAGCAGAGTGGCGTTTAACGCCAGGAAAGGTAGCAAGGCTGGCGTTAAATGCCAGAATTGGCACAGATTGAGCGTTTGAATGCCAGATTGGTGCAGGGACTCAAATTCCTTGACACCTCAGGATCTGTGGACCCCATAGGATCCCCACCTACNACCCCACCTACCTCACCATTCAAATTCAAACCATTTCCCTCCCAAACCCACCCACACATGGCCGAATACCCTCTCTCCCTTACCCTATAAATACCCTCCTTACCACCTTCATTTCCACACATCATACACACTTCTTCTCCCCTTGGCCAAACCACTCACCTCCCTCCATCTCCTCCATTTCTTCTTCTTCTACTCCTTTTTTTCTTCTTCTTTTGCTCGAGGACGAGCAAATCTTCTGAGTTTGGTGTGGGAAAAGCTAAAGCTTTTTGTTTTCCATAACCACTAATGGCACCTAAGGCCGGAGAAACCTCTAGAAAGAGGAAAGGAAAGGTAATTGCTTCCACCTCTGAGTCATGGGAGATGGAGAGATTCATCTCAAAGGTCCATCAAGACCACTTATATGAAGTTGTGGCCAAGAAAAAGGTGATCCCCGAGGTCCCCTTCAAGCTCAAAAAGAGTGAATATCCGGAGATCTGACATGAAATCTGAAGAAGAGGTTGGAAAATTCTCACCAAACCTATTCAACAAGTCGGGATCTTAATGGTCAAGAGTTCTATGGTAATGCATGGATCACTAAGAACCATGACCAAAGTGTGAACCCGAAACCAAAGAATTGGCTCACAATGGTTCGGGGGAACTACTTGGATTTTAGTCCGGAAAATGTGAGGTTAGCATTCAACTTGCCAACAATGCAAGGAGATCATCCTTTCACTAGAAGGGTCAACTTTGATCAAAGGTTGGACCAAGTCCTTAGGGACATTTGTGTGGAAGGCGCTCAATGGAAGAGAGATGCAAGAGACAAGCCGGTTCAACTAAAAAGGGTTGACCTCAAGCCCGTGGATAGGGGATGGTTGGAGTTCATCCAACGCTCTATCATTCCTACTAGCAACCGGTCTTAAGTTACAATAGACCGGGCTATCATGATCCATAGTATCATGAATGGAGAGGAAGTAGAAGTTCATGAGATCATATCTTTAGAACTCTACAAAGTGGCAGACAAGTCCTCTACTTTGGCAAGGTTAGCCTTCCCTCATCTCATTTGTCACCTATGCAATTCAGCTGGAATTGTCATAGAGGAAGACACCCTCATTGATGAGGACAAGCCCATCACTAAGAAAAGGATGGAGTAAACAAGAGAGACCACTTATGGACCTCAACAAGATCATGAGGAAATCCCTCATCATGAAATCCCTGAGATGCCTCAAGGGATGCACTTTTCTCCACAAAATTATTGGGAGCAAAACAACACCTCCCTAGGAGAATTAAGTTCCAACATGGGACAACTAAGGATGGAGCACCAAGAGCATTCCATCCTCCTCCATGAAATTAGTGAAGACCAAAGAGCCATGAGGGAGGAGCAACAAAGGCAAGAAAGAGACATAGAGTAGCTCAAGCACTCCATAAGATCTTCAAGAGGAAGAACTAGCCGCCATCACTAAGGTGGACCCGTTCTTTAATTTCCTTGTTCTTAATTTTCTGTTTTTTGTTTCCTATGTTTTATGTTTTATCTATGTTTGTGTCTTTATTACATGATCATTAGTGTCTAATGTCTATGCCTTAAAGCTATGAATGTCCTATGAATCCATCACCTTTCTTAAATGAAAAATGTCTTTAATTGCAAAAGAACTAGAAATGCATGATTTCAAATTCTATCTTGAAATTAGTTTAATTATTTTGATGTGGTGGCAATACCTTTTGTTTTCTGAATGAATGCTTGAATAGTGCATATTTTTGAATTTGTTGTTTATGAATGTTAAAATTGTTGGCTCTTGAAAGAATAAAGAAAAAGAGAAATGTTATTGGTAATCTGAAAAATCATAAAATTGATTCTTGAAGCAAGAAAAAGCAGTGAATAGACAAAGCTTGCGAAAAAAAAGTTGCGAAAAAAATAAAGAAGAAAAAAGAAAAAAAAGAAAAAGCAAGCAGAAAAAGCCAATAACCCTTTAAACCAAAAGGCAAGGGAAAAAAAGGATCCAAGGCTTTGAGCATTAATGGATAGGAGGGCCCACAGGAATAAAATCCTGGCCTAAGCGGCTAAACCAAGCTGTCCCTAACCATGTGCTTGTGGCGTGAAGGTGTCAAGTGAAAGCTTGAGACTAAGCGGTTAAAGTAATGGTCCAAAGCAAAAAGAGTGCGCTTAAGAGCTTTGGACATATCTAATTGGAGACTCTAGCAAAGCTAAGTCACAATCTGAAAAGGTTCACCCAGTTATGTGTCTGTGGCATTTATCTATCCAGTGGTAATACAGGAAAACAAAATGCTTAGGGTCACGGCCAAGACTCATAAAGTAGCTGTGTTCAAGAATCGACATACTAAACTAAGAGAATCAATAACACTATCTGAATTCTAAGTTCCTATAGATGCCAATCATTCTGAACTTCAAAGGATAAAGTGAGATGCCAAAACTGTTCAGAAGCAAAAAGGCTACAAGTCCCGCTCATCTAATTGAAGCTAATCTTCATTGATAAGTTTAGAATTCATTGTATATTATCTTCTTTTTATCCTATTTTGTTTTCAGTTGCTTGGGGACAAGCAATAATTGAAGTTTGGTGTTGTGATGAGCGGATAATTTATACCCTTTTTGGAATTGTTTCTACATAGTTTTTAGTATGTTTTTATTACTTTTTATTATATTTTTATTAGTTTTTATTCAAAAATCACATTTCTGGACTTTACTATAAGTTTGTGTGTTTTTCTGTGATTTTAGGTATTTTCTGGCTGAAATTGAGGGACCTGATCAAAAATCTTATTCAGAGGCTGAAAAAGGACTGCAAATGCTATTGTATTCTGACCTCCCTGTACTCGAAGTAGATTTTCTGGAGCTACATAAACCCAATTGGCGCAATCTCAATTGCGTTGGAAAGTAGACATCCTGGGCTTTCTAGCAATATATAATAGTCCATACTTTGCCCGAGATTTGAAGGTCCAAACTGGCGTCAAAAGTCAGCCCAAGGAATTCTAGCGTAAAACGCCCAAACTGGCACCAAAGCTGGTGTTTAACTCCAGGAACAGCCTAAGCACGAAAAAGCTTCAATGCTCAGCCCAAGCACACACCAAGTGGGCCCCAAAAGTGGATTTCTGCACTATCTGCACTTAGTTACTCATTTTCTGTAACCCTAGGTTACTAGTCTAGTATTAAAACTACTTTTAGAGATTTATTTTGTATCCAATTTTCATATTTCGAAGCTGAGACCATTGTACACGTTTGGAGGCTGGCCTCACGGCCATGCCTAGACCTTTCACTTATGTATTTTCAACGGTGGAGTTTCTACACCACATACATTAAGGTGTGGAGCTCTGCTGTTCCTCATGAATTAATGCAATTACTACTGTCTTCTATTCAATTCACGCCTACTTCTTCTCCAAGATATACTCTCGTACTTAATTCAGTTAAGTCAGAATGAAGGGGTGACCCGTGACAATCACCCAATCTTCGTTACTCGCTTAGCGAAGGTCGCATGCCTGACAACCACAAAGCAATCTACATGATGTTCAACGTAGTCATTGGACGACAGCTGGAGTATATTCTCTTGGATTTCTAATCTAAGATTAGAACCTTCGTGGTATAGGCTAGAACCATTGGCAGCATTCCTGGGATCCGAAAAGTCTAAACCTTGTGTGTGGAATTCCAAGTAAGATCCAGGATCCAGAAAGTCTAAACTTTGTCTGTGGTATTCCGAGTAAGATCTGGGAAGGAATGACTATGACGAGCTTCAAACCTACGAATGTGGGGCACAAGTGACAGTGTGAAAAAGGACAATGGTCCTATTCCGACGCTAGCGGGAAACGACAGATGATTAGCCCTGCGATGACAACGCAGATGGATTTGTTTTCATCCGAGAGGATCATACAGCTTGCCGTGGAAGGAGGTAACGCATGGTTGGAAGAAGACAATAGGAAAGCAGAGGTTCAGAAGCAACAAAGCATCTCCAGACGCTTATCTGAAATTCCCACCAATGAATTACATAAGTATTTCTATTTTATTTTATTTTATATTTATATTTTAATTATCAAAACCTCATAACCATTTGAATCTGCCTGACTGAGATCTACAAGGATGACCATAGCTTGCTTCAAGCCGACAACCTCCGTGGAATCGACCCTTACTCACGTAAGGTTTATTACTTGGACGACCCAGTGTACTTGCTGGTAAGTTGTGCAGAGTTGTGAAGAATAATTGAGATTACAATCCTGAGTACCAAGATGTTGGCGAGTTGAGATCACAATTTCGTGCACCAGAAACCCTAGGCTTAAATTGGGGTTGAATTTGTGTTAAAATCATGTAGAAAAAATAGGGTTTTAGTGGCTGGGAATTTATTCTGAATTATAGTAAAAATTGGTTGCTGAAAAACAGGTAAAAACAGAGAAAGAATTTGAAGAATTTACCAAGAACATGAAGAACACTTTGAATGTGATGAAGAAAATTGAAGAATACCTTTTAGATCTTAAAAAGGGCAAGGTTGTAATTATTTTGGTGTTTGAGGGGTTATTTGGTAATTTCTGAAAGTTACGGTGGTTAAAGTAGAAATATTAAAAGTTACGGGTGGTAAAAGTGAATTTTAAAGGTTATAAGTTAAAGTAGGGTAATTTTCGAAAATTTAATGATAAAATAATAAATAATAATAAAATATTAAATAATAATATTTAATTAAAAATAATATTTTAATAAAAATAATAAAATAATACAGAAAAGACAGTTTTCTATAAAAGCTTTAGAAAGACAACTTTAAGCGCAGAATCTCATAATTACCTTCATAAAACACTTAGGGAGTGTCAATAACATGTTAGTGAGACAAAGATAAAGGAAATATAAAAAGCTAAAGAAAAGATAAGAACCAAAGAAAAGTCTGTAAGCTTTTAATAACAGAAAAATAGACAGAGATTAGTGAACGAACTAGGGCAATATAGTTAGTCCTTGAATTGCGACTAGGGTTAGGTATTATTTGAAAATTTAAACTGTTTCAGTATAGACTTAATGAACCTATACTTGGGATAGGCTAACTATTCATACCGAAATTTACATAAGCTTTAAATACATATGTTAAGCAGAGAAATCAGAGCAGAATAGAGAAACACAGAGAACATAGTAATAAGAGTAGAGTAAAGAGATAAAGAGAAGAAAAGTAACATAGATATAAAGGAAAGAGTAATCAGAGAAAAGTAAAGAGATACAGAGAACAGAGTAACTAGAGCAGAGTAAAGAGATACGTAGAAAAGAGAAACCAGAATAGAGTAAAGAGATATAAAGGGAAGAGTAATATAATAAAGAGATATTTATATATATTAGTTGCTTGATGCAACCCAGAGCTATATTTATATATATTAGTTTCTTGATGCAACCCAAAGATATATTTATATATATATTAGTTGCTTAATGTAACCCAGAGCTATATTCAATATATATTAGTTGCTTAATGCAACCCAGAGCCTCTGTAGGGACACTAAGTTAGTTACCTACAGCTATTTTCTGCTTTCCCAGAGCAGAGCAGAATATATATATTTTCCTGCAGTAAGCAGAGGCTGTCTCAGATGAGCGGCTACTATTATATGCGAATTTATTTAGGAACGGAAAATCGTATCCAGAAAATCAGGATTACTCGTGACCAGATAAATGTCGGGATTGTGGGCAGCCAACCGACACATGAGCTCATGCCCTGCGCTAGGGCTAGACATGCATCATTCTTGTCTGCGCATCATTCTCTGTTGTATTCTTTTTTGTGTGTGATCTATTTCTCTACATTTGTCTGCTTGTGTTCTATATCTGTGTTTTATTTTCTTATATTCTTCTAGTTGTGTTCTGCTTCTTGTTTTCTCTATTTTCTCTATCTATCTTTATTTTCTGTTTATTCCTTCACTATATTATGTTATTCGTCTGCTAATCGATCCCAAATAAATGAACATAACTAATAACCCCGGTCCTACTAAGAACTCTCCAGTTCTTACCCCATTCTCTCTCTTCCCCCATCAGATGGAAACGGGCGTGATATTCTATGAGTTTGAAGACCCTTACGTCTACTAGGATCCTGTATATCACAGTTACTTCATTATGGGATTGGAGCCTCGTATTAGACGATATGCGTTACAGAATCGAGCTTTTCAACATCCTCTGTCTAGCCCGCATTTTGACCCCGATGCTCCTTACGACTTTTTCTTATCCTGGTTACACCCTGACGCACCTGGGCATCCTTTTCCCGAAGGTCCCGGACACCCTATACCAGCTCAACCTTTGAATGTGATGGAACCTGAGCCTATCATTCCTAATAAGCCCGAGTTAGCTGGTGAATACGTACTTGTGATACCACCAGAGTGGAAGTTTCCCCTGAGCCGATCCCTAACTTTCCACAGCTTGATGAGCCGGCACTACCGGACAATGGGGTAACTCCTATTTACGCGAATGGACCTGTTCTTGCAAATGGTTTTGTACATAGTGACAGTAGTGCTTCTGGTGGGTCTAAGGGTATAGTTGTAGCTGCGGACGAGGAGGAGGAGGAGGATCCTGAGATAGAGATGGAGCAGGATGAGGAGATGGGTGAGCCTTTTGACGATCTTCCAAACGGCCACGTGTAGATATCGTCTGACATCAGTAGGGGCATTCTTTTGATGACACTCTAGTCTGACATTATCTGTAGGTAGTCTCTCATTTGTGTTAGTACACCCAAGAGCTAGGAGCTGTAAAGTGGTTATGCTAGCCCGGGCGCCAGTTTAGCGGCTTTTTGTATGGGCCAGGCCCTGGAAGTGTCATGTATATATTAGCTACGTAGGATGACGAGGATGTAAACTGACTTGATCTTTTGTGAATGCTACATGTTTTGTTATAGTGTACATGATGTATATTATTAGATGTGTTATATGTTTCTTTATGCTTCCTTTTATTTTTCTTAATGTATGTTTGTTTATTTTACCTTATCATCCGCGACGATATAAAAAAAAAACTTACTCGTAAAATTGGTAACGTTCTAACAAGGAACATGCTCATATATTAAGTAATAGTTAATAATTAGGAAGAACAAGTTGGTAACACTTGGCTTCTTATATGACCATGGCATACTGGGAGTTGGGTCGTTACAATAAGCACACCTCCCTGCAATTCCTTGAGAGACGACCCGAGGTTTAAATACTTCGGTTATTATTTTTATTGGGTTTGCTTAAGTGACAAACAAGTTTTTGTACGAAAGGATTCTTTGTTGGTTTAGAAACTATACTTACAACGTGATTACTTTTGAGAATTCATTACTAGCAAATATCCGTTCGTCAAAATGGCGCCGTTGCCGGGGAATTGCAAACGTGTGCCTTATTATTGGTTATTGTAAATATTTGCTTTTTGCTTGTTTGTTAGTTTTTGTTAGTTTAGGACTTAATTGCTTATTTTTACTAATTTTTGTTTTTATTTTCTTTAGCTACTATGAATTCTCACCCTTTTGGCTATGAGTTTAGTTCAAATTATGTTGCAAGGAATGAACGCTATAATGAGAACATGCATCAAGGTTGGAACAATCAAAGATGGGAGGAGCCACAAGGATCTGATCAACCCTCTTGGCAACAACCACCTCCAATGGACTATTGATAAACCACTATTTTATAGTTTATCTTGTGTTTAATTGAGTGGTTTCATCTAGTCTTTACCCACTTATTCATATGATTTGCATGATTTTATAATCCCTTCCTAGTTTTGTTCTATGATTGAAAACTTGCTTCCTAGAGATCTTAAATTTGTGTATTTTAAGTCTCCTTTATACCATTCGATGCCGTGATCCGTGTGTTAAGTGTTTCAGGCTTTATAGGGCAGGAATGGCTTAGAGAATGGAGAGGAAGCTTGCAAAAATGGAAGGAACACAAGAAACTAAGGAGATGACCAGCGAGCACCGACGCACACGCGTGGCTCACGCGAGCGCGCGGAATGGAGAAATTTGCAGCGACACGTGCGCGTGCCTGACGCGTACACGTGGATTGGAGCTCTGCAAGATGACGCGTGCGCGTGCCTGACGCGTACGCGTGACAAGGAAATTTGCCAAATGACGCGCACGCGTGACTGACGCGTACGCGTGACCTGTGTGATCTGCAGAAATAACAAAAAATGCTGTAGGTAATTTCGGGCCGAGTTTTAACCCAGTTTTTGGCCCAGAAACACAGAATAAAGCCAGGGAACATGCAGAGGCTCAACACACATTCACATATTCTCATTTAGCATAATTTTAGGATTTTAGATCTGAATCTAAAGAGAGAATTACTCTTCCTTAAGTTTTTCTTTACATTCATAGTTTATTGCTTTTGCTTTTGGATATTGAAGAGTCATCGCCTTCGTTGAAGATAGTATTCTAGTTTGATTTCTTACTCTTTTATTTATTCCATATTCTTAATTCTTGTTTAAAGTTACAATTGGATTATTTTCATGGATTGTTAATGCAAAGGATTACTTTTACTTTTAATTAATTTTGAATCTCTATTTTATTTAAATTGTCATGTCTCTTTTCTATTCCAAACTCCCAATAACGAAAATGATATCCATGTCAATAGACTAGATTTCCTACTTGACATGGGGGTTGATTAAGAGGAGACACTTGAGTTGGAATGCTCAAGTGGTTAGTTAAATTGGAAGTTGTTAGCTAATTCTGTATTTACTAACACTAGACCTTCCCAAGGGAGAGGACTAGGATTTGCGAATAAGAGTTAGCTCAATCAATTGACTTTCCTTTATTTAGTAAGGGTTAACTAAGTGAAAATAACAACCTCTTTATACTACACTTGAGAGAATTCCCACAAGGATAGGACTTCCGATTAATCATTCCCCTAGTCAAGGCTTTTTATTTCAAATAATATAAATTCCTTTTAATTTTCATTGCACTTAATTACAATTATTTATTTTCTGTTATTTAACTCTCAAAATTCTTGGAAAACTCCTGATTAATAACTTAGCACCCTTTCTAGCAACTCGTTGGGAGACGACCTGGGACTCATACTCCCAGTATTTTTATTCTAAACTTTTTGTGACAACCTTTCTAAATTGATGAGGCGGATTTTTGCTGGTTAAGAGCTATACTCGCAATGCTGTTCTATTATATTATAATCTCTTAATTGGTCTAACTTCTGCCACGCATCAGTTTTTGGCGCCGTTGCCGGGGAGTTGCAATTGTGTGCTAAATTATTAATTAGTGTACATATTTTTATTTTATTTGCATATTTTATTTTATTTTATTACCATGAGCTATATGTTCTTTAATTGAATGATGCGTTCACTGCCTGATCCGAGCTTAGCTGCATTTGATCCTGAAAATGAAAGAACTCTTTCACGTATTAGCCGAGCTCGGTGCAGGTTAGTCTCAGAGGGTAGTGAAGTGATTGTTATCGATTCACCGATCTCATCTGAGGGCGAATTTGAACCCCCGTCTGAGGAAGAAACAAGCTCCTTTACTACTGATTCAGTTGATTCACGTGCAGATAACATGGCAGCACCTATGAGGATTACTCTCCAGGAAGCTGGAGCCCCGGATTTTACATTACAGCCGTATCAAGTGCATCACCCAACTTTGGCTGCAGATTTTGAGCTGAAGACTGCACTAATCAACTTGATGCCCAAGTTTCATGGCTTACCTGCTCAGGAGCCTATCAAGCACCTAAGGGATTTCCAGACAGCCTGTTCTATTGTTAGGCGTCATGGTGCAAATGAAACTCCTATTCTATTAACTGCCTTCCCGTTTTCTCTTGAAGGAAAGGCAAGGAGTGGTACTACTCCTAACCTGAAGCAACTGTTACCAACTGGGATACGCTCAGGAGAGAATTCTTGGAAAAATACTTTCCAGTTGAAGTTACAGATAGATTGAGAAAAGAGATCTCCTGCATTGTTCAAGGAGAATCAGAGACTCTTTATGAGTACTGGGAGCGCTTTAAGAACCTTCTGGACGCATGCCCCTATCACATGATTGACAAGTTAGTGTTGATCAGCTACTTCACTCAAGGCATGAAGCCTCGGGATAAAACTACACTAGATGGTGCTAGTAATGGTTCTTTGAAAAAGTACAAGACCGCAGATGAAGCATGGTAACTGATCAGTGACTTAGCTGAGTCTACTAGGAACCATAGGCACAGGAACAACCACTCAAAGATTGTTGCAGAGGTTTTCTCTAGCAGTGAGACTACTGCTCTTACACAGAGTATATGTGAAATGACCAACCTACTGAAGCAGATGCAGTTAAATCAATAACAAACTCAGCCTTCCCCACCACAACAAGGCCAACAGTTAGTTCCCTAAAGAGTATGTGGAATATGTGCTGATTATAGTCATTATACTGATGAATGCCCGCAGCTCCAACAAGAAGACAACACCGTGGCAGCTACTCATAACTTCTATGACCGCCCGAATCAAGGATACAATCAATAAGGCAGCAACTACAACCAAGGTGGAAACTACAACCAAGGATGGCAGGATAACTCCAACCAAGATTGGAGAGATAATTCCAACCATGGCTGGAGGGATAACTATAACAGAGGAGGCAGAGATAACAATGGAAATCAGAGGTGGAATAATAACAACAGACAGCAGAATCAGAACCAGCCTTACAGAGCACCTCACCTAAGACAGTCACAAGGACCCCAGCACAACCAACAACAGGTCCCCCAGATCACTTATCCCCTTTCCTCATCAAATGACGAGATGTTTCATTCTCATGCACAAGGACAACAAGACATGCAGACTACACTAAACTCCACTCTAAATGGTCTGAATGCCACTTTACAAGCTCTCGTCTCCCAAATAGATTCATTACTTACTTCCACCAACTAGCCTTTAAGCTCCAGTTGAATTCCTTCTCAACCCTTAACTAACCCTAACGGTGGCATCAATGCCATCACTTTGAGGTCCGGAACCACACTGCCAGAGAGGAATCATGAGGAGCCAAGCCCACTAGAACACACCCCAGTTGAAGATATAGTTGAAGTGGAAGATGCTGAAGAGGAAGAGAAAGTACAAGACAAGGTTGAAGAAGAAGTAGCTCAGCCAAAGAATGGAGCACCAAAGGATACAGAAGCTTCAAGTGGCGCCATTCCTATCCCATTTCCACGCCTTGCAAGGAAGTCCAGGAAGCAGATGGAACTTGATCCCAAAATGGTAGAAATTTTCAAAAAGGTTGAGGTAACTGTTCCCCTTTTTGATGTTATTCAACAAGTACCTAAATATGCAAAGTTTCTAAAAGATTTATGCATACATAAAGATAAAATTAATGAATTAGAAACTATTCCTTTAGGTAGTTCTATATCTACTTTAATGGGAGGTATACCTGAAAAATGTAGTGACCCAGGTCCATGTATAGTTAATTGTACTATTGGAGGTGTAATATTTTCTGACTGTATGTGTGATTTAGGAGCATGTTTTAGTATAATGCCATTGTCTATATATGATGCTTTGAGGCTCCCTCCCTCAAAAAGGTCGGCAGCTCATTTTGTGTTAACAGATAAGAGCATTATTACAGTAGTTGGAATTGCTGAAGATGTATTAGTGAGCATTAAGGGGCTCACATTTTCCATTGACTTCTATATCCTGGAAATGCCCCCTAATGACTCAGGAAGACCATCATCAATCCTGCTTGGAAGACCATTCCTGAAGACTTCAAAGTTCAAGCAGGATGCATTCTCAAGAACTTACTCCTTTGAGATAGAAGGCAGAGCAGTGAGTTTCAGTTTAAACGAAGCTATGAAGCACCCTCTGGAAGATCATTCTATCTTCCAGTGTGATATCATTGATTAAACTATAGCTGAAGTTCACCAAGAAGAAGTAGAAGAGAAACACATGGAGCAAGGTCCAAGTGTGGGGACACCCTCTGAACACAATGAGGATAATTTGCCATTATCACTAGCCCCGGATGATCCAGAGCCTAGCCATGAGCAGAAATTGGAATTGAAGCCCCTTCCCCCACACTTCAAATATACTTACCTTGAGGATAATCAGAAATTCCCAATTATCATTGCAAGGGAACTCACTTCCCAACAAGAGGAACAACTACTTAGTGTACTGAGAAAACACAAGAAATTAATTGGGTGGAGCTTGACGGATATAGTAGGCATCAGCCCTCAAGTTTGTGAGCATAGAATATACTTAGAGGAGGGAGCAAAGCCTGACCGTCACCCCAAAGAAGATTGAGTCCCACTATCTTAGAAGTTGTCAAGAAAGAAGTGACAAAGCTACTTGAAGCAGATATTATCTACCCCATCTCAGATAGGGAATGGGTCAGTCCAGTACAAGTGGTACCCAAGAAGTCTGGAGTCACAACAGTAAAGAATGAGCATGAAGAACTCCTGACAACTAGAGTGCAGAATTCAGGGAGAGTTTGCATTGACTATAGGCGTCTCAACTAAGCTACTCGCAAGGATCACTACCCCTTGCCATTTATTAATCAAATGCTTGATCGCCTGTCAGGTAAATCCCATTACTGCTTTTTAGATGGTTATACAGGCTATTTTCAGATTTATATAGCTCCTGAAGATCAAGAGAAGACTACTTTTACATGTCCCTTTGGAAAGTATGCATATAAGAGGATGCCTTTTGGCTTATGTAATGCACCGGCTACTTTCCAAAGACGCATGATGAGTATCTTTTCAGATCTTATTGAGAACTGTATGGAAGTTTTCATGGATGATTTTAGCGTTTATGGTGATTCCTTTAGCCTTTGCTTTGATAGCTTAGGTAGAGTATTAAACAGGTGTGTTAGTTCAAACCTTGTATTGAATTTTGAAAAATGTCACTTTATGGTAAAACAATGGATTATTCTAGGACATGTTGTTTCTAATACTGGTATTTTTGTAGATCCAGCAAAGATGGATGTCATTTTTAGTTTACCTTACCCCTCCTCCGTGAGGGAAGTCCGTTCATTCCTTGGTCATGCAGGTTTCTACAGGAGATTCATTAAGGACTTCAGTAAGGTAGCATTACCTTTATCCAGACTGTTGCAGAAAGATATTGAGTTCGAGTTTAGTGAGGATTGCATGCAAGCATTTGATAAGCTGAAGATTGCCCTGACTCAAGCTCCAATCATGAGAGGACCAGACTGGAGCCAGCCATTTGAGATTATGTGTGATGCCTCCAACCATGCAGTAGGAGCGGCACTGGCTCAACGCGAAGGTAAGGATCTTTTCGTAATTGCTTATGCGTCTAAGACCTTAGATGCTGCTCAGTCTAATTACACTACTACTGAAAAAGAGCTTCTGGCTATTGTTTTTGCTCTAGATAAATTATGAGCCTATTTACTTGGTACTAAGGTCGTAGTGTACTCAGACCATGCAGCTCTAAAGTATTTATTAGCTAAAAAAGAGTCCAAACTAAGGTTGATACGTTGGATACTGCTGCTGCAAGAATTTGATTTAGAAATAAAGGATAGGAGTGGTAACCAAAATTTAGTGGCAGACCACTTGAGTCGCCTTGAACACATTAAGGATGACTCCACTCCTATTAATGATACTTTTTCATTTGATAGCTTGCATGCAGTATCTGAAGTAGTTCTTTGGTATGCACCTATAGCTAATTATCTAGTTAGTCATACTTTCCCTCCTAATTTTACCAAGCATCAGAGAGACAAGCTGAAAATCGAGTTTAAATATTATATATGGGATGATCCATACCTATGGAGGTGTGGTGCTGACCAGGTAATTAGAAGGTGTGTACCCCAATCAGAATTCCAGTCCATTTTAGAGGCCTACCACTCTTCTGAGAGTGGAGGATATTTTGGCCCTCAAAGAATAGCTAGAAAAATCTTAGACTATAGATTCTGGTGGCCTACTCTTTTAAAAGATGCTGCTGAATTTTGTAAATCTTGTTCTCCATGCCAAAGGTTTGGTAATATATCCAAGAGGGATGAGATACCTCAACAGATTATACTTTTCTGTGAAATTTTTGATGTTTGGGGCATTGACTTCATGGGTCTATTTCCAAACACTAGTGGTTACCTTTACATACTGTTAGCTATAGATTATGTCTCTAAATGGGTGGAAGCAATTCCTACCCATACTGATGATGCTAACACTGTTGTTTCCTTTGTTAGAAACCATATTATTTGTCACTTTGGACCACCACGAGCAATCATGAGTGATCAAGGCACTCACTTTTGTAACAAGAGACTAACAGGATTACTGAAGAAGCATGGGATTTTTCACAAAGTAGCAACAGCTTACCATCCCCAGACTAATGGGCAAGCAGAGGTATCGAATAGAGAAATAAAGCGTATTCTGGAGAAGATAGTAAAGCCTCATAGGAAGGACTGGAGTGCCAGGCTACAAGATGCACTCTGGGCATATCGAACAGCATACAAGACACCCATTGGGATGAGCCCCTTCCGCTTAGTGTACGGAAAGGCTTGCCACCTTCCAGTAGAGGTGGAACACAAGGCTTTCTGGGCTGTGAGGGAGTGAAACATGAATTTTGAGGAAGTTGGTGCTTAAAGGAAGCTGCAACTGGCAGAATTAGAAAACCTTCACCTAGAAGCATATGACAACTCCAGGTGATACAAAGAGAAGATGAAGGTTGTCCATGACAAGCACATAAAAAAGAGAGAGTTTAGATCAGGGGAGTTAGTTCTTCTTTACAACTCCAAACTGAGGCTTATTCCAGGCAAACTAAGATCAAGATGGGAAGGTCCCTACAGAGTAGAAAAGGCAGAGCCATACGGAGTTTTTCACCTACGTCATCCTTCTAGCTCCAAATTCATCAAGGTCAATGGACATCACCTAAAGCTTTATCATGGAGAGAAGATTAAGGATCACAAAGAACCAGAGGTCTTCCTCTTGGAAGACCCACCAACAGAACCATAATGAGCTTGAAGAACGTCCAACTTAAGGACGTAAAAGCAAAGTGCTAGGTGGGAGACAACCCAACATGGTATGATCGTTCCAATTCAGTCTTAGTTTTGTTTTACTTTATTTTTCTTTAATGACTCTTCTCATAATCTCTGCATATAGTCTGCATTTGCATTTACATTCTGCATAAAAAAAAAAGCACGCGATGCGCGAGCGTCACTGACGCGTCCGCGTCATATGTGCATTCGAAATAAGAAGAAAAGAAGCAGAGAGTTACGTGGGAGTGTGGCTGGAGATGTGCCTTAGCCACAAACACGCCCACGCGAACGCGTCCCTGACGCGTTCGCGTCACTTGAAAAACCAGTCTCCCACGCGTACGCATCACCCACGCGCAAGTGTGACCCTGCAAAATCGACGTAAAGAGGTGTATGGCAGAGAGTTATGATGGAATGGGGCTGGAATGGTGCTGTGCCCCACGCGTCTGCGTCATTTTTCAAAAAGAGGCCATTCACGCGTGCGCGTCACCTACGCGCACGCATCACCCTGAATTTTGGCAGTGTGCGTATAAAATAGAGAATTGTGCGTACGCGAGGCTGCACTCGCGCCACTAGCACAAATCAAGTCACGCGTATGCGTCACCCACGCGTACGCGTCACTTGAAAATAGCGCCAACCACGCGAACGTGTGCTTCACGCGCACGCGTCACATGCGACGCACAGTTTTACTAGGTCAGCGTCAGATATCTTATCTTTTCTTCCCCTATCCTAATTTTTTCTTCTTCCTTCTTAATTATTTCTTCTTCCTTTATCCTTCTTTATTCTTTCTCACTTTTTACTTTCTCCCTCCTTCTTTTTCACATCCATTATCAAGGTTCTTTTCTTTTCTTCTTCCCCTTTTAACCTTTTCATTATTATTTTTATTTATGTTTTCTTCTTCTTTTTCTTTTTCTTTCTTTTTCTTTTTACATCCTTTTAATTGGTGTTAGAAATTTATTTGGGTGATTGTTTTCTTCTATATTTTACTTGTGGATTATCTAGGAATTGTTTGACAATTATCAATAATTATTTTTGGGTTGTTTTGCATGTTCACATTCAATACTTTCAATAACATATTTACCATGCATACTAAGTGTTTGTGAAAAAGCATGTATGGCATTGTGCATATTTAAATATTCTATTCTCCTACTCTAATGCCTGTTTTTTCCAAAACCTTTTTTTATATATTATTGATTGAATATAATTGTCAATACAAACAGATTCTTAGTTTGAAACACTTGATAATCAAATTGGGCATTTAATGCTTGATCTATGCTACTCATGCCTTTGCCAGCATGCCAATAAACATCTTGCATCTACTTGCCATAACATGCACTTGCTATATTTCCATTGATGAACTTCTCACATGTAGTCGCGACCATGTGTTAACGACATCCTTCTTTACCGTGCATTGATTATCACTTGTGCCCTCCTCTTCCTTGCTCTAACCCATAATTTTAAAGTTACTTTCTTTTTCCCTTTTCAGGATGGCCACCAAGAAAGGTAAAGAGAAAGCTACTCCCAAACCACCGGCAAGAAAAGGAACAAAAAGAGCACTAGTGGCAGAACATTCTTCAACAGCAGTAAAGCCCTCAACAAAAAGAATCAAGAGGATCATCAAGGTTGATGAAAAAGAGAAAGCCTTTCCAGCAAAGGACACTGCGCGGTTCACTAACCGCTACTGTGAGGAGATGTTCCCCATCTTGGCTGAGAGAAATTATAATAACAAGTACCTTCTTATCTTCCCGACCAACATTGTTGACTTTGTTGAGCCCCAAATTGAACAAAGACATTGGGGATTCCTACGGAGACAGCCATGGCAGGTCAATCTCTCATGGGTAGTTGAATTCTACTCAAACTTTCACATGCCAACCCTGCAGTCTGTCTATGTCCGTCAGAAGCAAGTCCCCATAACTGAAGAAGCTATTCAAGAAGCTTTAGATATTCCGCCTGCTCCAGAAGGATTGGACGCATTCCAAAAAGCCTCTTTCAAGCGCCAGACATACCAATTTGACTGGGACGCCATTCTCAGAATTATAGCACAACCTGGCAGCAGATGGATCTATGGATACCATCGATCCCGACCTAAAGGAATATTGGCTTCAGTACTCACCTTGGAGGCTCGAGTATGGGCACAGATCATGTCTCATTACGTCTTTCTGAGCACTCATGAGTCCTCCTTCACTGCAGATATGGCTGTTTTACTCTGGTGTATCCTTACAGACCAGCCTCTCAATTTACCAAGACAAATCTGGAATGCTATGGGACACGTACAGATCGTGGGCAACCTACCTTTTCTCGCCTTGGTTTCAGATCTAGTCTCAGCAGCCGGAGTCTCCTACAGAGCTGGGGACACCAAGGCCATGATTCCACGAGATGATCACTACGTCCCTAACGGGAAGTATATCAGACCTCCAGCAGCCACTACTAGCCGGCCTGCAGAACCGGCCGAAGATATTCCTTGTCCTTCCACGTCACAAGCTCCTTCAACAAACCAACTGCTCCATCAGATACTTGAGAAATTGGACCGGCTTGACCGGAAAGGAAAGCAAAGAGAGCGCCGTAACAAGCGCAGATTTACATACCACAAGGAGCTACTTGTTGGTAACCACCCACCTGAAGAAAACCCAGACACCCCGGACTCCACTTCATTTACCAGCACAGGGAGCCATGACGGTCCCGATTATGGAGATGCTGCTACCAGCCCCGCTTTGTTCCTGATTAATGGCACCGAGGACGGTGCCAAGCTTTAAGTGTGGGGAGGTCGGTCAGTACCTGACTTTCAGAGGTAATTTCTCTTTCTTAACACCAATAAATTTGTAATTTTTCTTTTGTTAGGATAGGATAGATAGCATAGTAATAGGTATTTGCATGCATGTTCTATTTGGTTGAAAAATAATATGTTTCTTTTCAAGACTTTATTTTGAAAAATTTCACTAATTTAAATCAAAACCTTTGTGTTAAACTTGTTTGAAGATTGTATTTGGAACATGAATTATAGCAAAGAACACACAACTGGTAAGACTTGAGCTTAACTACATGGTTACACTATTTAACCATAATATTTTATTCTTGTGTGTTTGCTTCTCTATGACTGTAATCTACATTTTGTTCCATCCTATATGTCCAATGTTTAATGTGTTATATGCATGCATATGATTGAGGCCATTATTTTAAAAGCTCACTTATCCCAAATAGCCTACCCTTTTATGTCACCTTTGTTAGCCACTTTGAGCCTTTCTATCACATTTGTTCTATATTTTACCACATCACTAGCCTTAAGCAGAAAAAAAAATTAACTACCCTAAAATTGAATCTTTGGTTAGCTTAAGATAGAAATTGTGTGTCAATAAAGTATGGGAAAGCTGTGGGAACATGGGTTAACAAGGGAATGTGTTATGCTTTTACAAATTGATAAAATATTGAGAATTTGGGTACATACTCATGTGAAACTAGAAAAATTAAAAATGCAGGTGCATTGATAAAGTTATTTTTACTTTTACTTAAAAAAATTCAAAAATATTCAAGTAATTAAGTAATTAAATAAATGAATAAGGGGACAAAATTACCCCAATATTAAGTTTAATGGAAAATCAATGCATGTGTGATACAAGTTAAGAGAAAAGTTGATGCATGAGTATGTGATACAAAAGTGGAAAAATTTTGGGTAGCTAGGCATGATTTAAGAAGAATATAGAGTATGTATAGGTGAAAGCTTAGGTTGATCAAGGATTCAATTTATAGCTCACTTAGCCATACATATACCCTCACCCTTACCTTGGCCCCATTACAACATTGAAAAGACCTCATGATGTTTGCAATGTACATTAAATACTTGTTGATTGGTTAGGTGAAGAACAAAATCTAGAAAGCATGATTAGAGAAGAGTAGAGTGATTACCCTATACACTAGAGTGACTAGAGTGCATATACACCATCAGTAAGGGTTCAATGCTTGATTCTATGTTCCCTGCTTTTATGAGCTGTCTTCTTACAAGTTTACTTGCTTTACTGTATAATTTAAATTAGTGGGATTTGATTTATGTTTTTCTTGAAGAACTTATTTACTTTTAACCAAGTAGGCAAAATTATTTTAGCATATAGTTGCATTCATACATAGGTTGCATTGCATGAGTCTTACTTTTTCCTACTCATTTATTTTATCTCCTTGAGCTAAGCATGAGGACATGCTAATGTTTAAGTGTGGGGAGGTTGATAAACCACTATTTTATGGATTATCTTGTGTTTAATTGAGTGGTTTCATCAAGTCTTTACCCACTTATTCATATGATTTGCATGATTTTATAATCCCTTCCTAGTTTTGTTCTATGATTGAAAACTTGCTTCCTAGAGATCTTTAATTTGTGTATTTTAATTCTCCTTTATACCATTCGATGCCGTGATCCGAGTGTTAAGTATTTCAGGCTTTATAGGGCAGGAATGGCTTAGAGAATGGAGAGCAAGCTTGAAAAAATGGAAGGAACACAAGA
The DNA here is from genome assembly GCF_000816755.2 of Arachis ipaensis. Classification (NCBI taxonomy): domain Eukaryota; kingdom Viridiplantae; phylum Streptophyta; class Magnoliopsida; order Fabales; family Fabaceae; genus Arachis; species Arachis ipaensis. The sequence goes on from NC_029792.2 coordinate 69,590,208, forward strand.
AACTAAGGAGATGACCAGCGACCACCGACGCGCACGCATGGCTCACGCGAGTGCACGGAATGGAGAAATTTGCAGCGACGCGTGCGCATGCCTGATGCGTACGCGTGGATTGGAGCTCTGCAAGATGACGCGTGCGCGTGCCTGACGCGTACGCGTGACAAGGAAATTTGCCAAATGACGCGCACGCATGACTGACGCGTACGCATGACCTACGCGATCTGCAGAAATAACAGAAAATGCTGGGGGCGATATCGGGCCGTGTTTTGACCCAGTTTTCGACCCATAAACACAAAATAAAGCCAGGGAACATGCAGAGACTCAACACACATTCACATATTCTCATTTAACCTAGTTTTAGGATTTTAGATCTGAATCTAGAGAGAGAAATACTCTTCCTCTAGTTTTTCTTTACATTCATAGTTTATTGCTTTTGCTTTTGGATATTGAAGAGTCATCGCCTCCGTTGAAGATACTATTCTAGTTTGATTTCTTACTCTTTTATTTATTCCATATTCTTAATTCTTGTTTAAAGTTATAATTGGATTATTTTCATGGATTGTTAATGCAAAGGATTACTTTTACTTTTAATTAATTTTGAATCTCTATTTTATTTAAATTATCATGTTTCTTTTCTATTCCAAACTCCCAATAACGAAGATGGTATCCATGTCAATAGAGTAGATTCTCTACTTGACATGGGGGTTGATTAAGAGGAGACACTTGAGTTGGAATGCTCAAACGGTAGTTAAATTGGACGTTGTTGGCTAATTCTATATTTACTAACGCTAGACCTTTCCAAGGGAGAGGACTAGAATTTGCAAATAAGAGTTAGCTCAATCACTTGACTTTCCTTTATTTAGTAAGGGTTAACTAAGTGAAAATAACAACCTCTTTATACTACACTTGAGAGAATTCCAACAAGGATAGAACTTCCGATTAATCATTCCCCAGTCAAGGCTTTTTATTTCGAATAATATAAATTCCATTTAATTTTCATTGCACTTAATTACAATTATTTATTTTCTGTCATTCAACTCTCAAAATTCTCGGAAAACTCCTGATTAATAACTTAGCACCCTTTCTAGCAACTCGTTGGGAGACGACATGGGACTCATACTCCGAGTATTTTTATTCTAAACTTTTTGTGACAACCTTTCTAAATTGATGAGGCGGATTTTTGCTGGTTAAGAGCTATACTCGCAACGCTGTTCTATTATATTATAATCTCTTAATTGGTCTAACTTCTGCCACGCATCAACTATCAACAACCACTCTATGATGCATACTGATGAGCGGATAATTTATACGCTTTTTGGCATTGTTTTTACATAGTTTTCTGTATGATTTAGTTAGTTTTTAGTATATTTTTATTAGTTTTTAAATAAAAATCACATTTTTGGACTTTACTATGAGTTTGTGTGTTTTTCTGTGATTTCAGGTATTTTCTGGCTGAAATTGAGGGTCTTGAGCAAAAATCAGATTCAGAGGTTGAAGAAGGACTGCAGATGCTGTTGGATTCTGACCTCCCTGTACTCAAAGTGGATTTTCTGGAGCTATAGAACTCCAAATGGCGCGCTCTCAATTGCGTTGGAAAGTAGACATCCAGGGCTTTCCAGAAATATATAATAGTCCATACTTTGCCCGAGTTTAGATGATGCAAACTGGCGTTCAACGCCAGCTTCCTGTCCTATTCTAGTGTTAAACGCCAGAAACAGGTTGCAAAGTGGAGTTAAACGCCAGAAGTAGGTTACAAACTGGCGTTCAACTCCAAGAGAAGCCTCTACACGTGTAAAGCTCAATGCTCAGCCCAAGCACACACCAAGTGGGCCCGGAAGTGGATTTCTGCATCATTTACTCATTTCTGTAAACCCTAGTAACTAGTTTAGTATAAATAGGACTTTTTACTATTGTATTTACATCTTTGGATTGTCTTTTGATCCTTGTATCACGTTTTGGAGGCTGGCCTCTCGGCCATGCCTGGACCTTGTTCTTATGTATTTTCAACGGTAGAGTTTCTACACACGATAGATTAAGGTGTGGAGCTCTGCTGTTCCTTATGAATTAATGCAAATTACTATTGTTTTTCTATTCAATTCAAGCCTATTTCTTCTCTAAGATATCCATTCGTACACAAGACACATGATGAATGTGATGATTATGTGACGCTCATCATCATTCTCACTTATGAACGCGTGCCTGACAAACACTTCAATTCTACATGCAAACAAGCTTGAATGTGTATCTCTTAGCCTTCTGATTGCGAGATCAGAGTCTTCGTGGTATAAGTTAGAACCGATGGACGGCTATTCCTGAGGTCCGGGAAGTCTAAACCATGTCTGTAGTATTCCGAGTAGGATCTGGGAAGGGATGATTGTGACGAGCTTCAAACTCACGAGTGCTGGGCGTAGTGACAGACGCAAAAGGATAGTAAATCCTATTCCAGTATGATCGAGAACCGACAGATGATTAGCCATGCAGTGACAGCGCATTGGACCATTTTCACAGAGAGGATGGGATGTAGCCATTGACAACGGTGATGCCCATCATAAAGCTTGCCATGGAAAGGAGTAGGAATAATTAGATGAAGACAGCAGAAAAGCAGAGATTCAGGAGGAACGAAAGCATCTCTATACGCTTATCTGAAATTCTCACCAATGAATTACATAAGTATCTCTATCCTTCTTTTACGTTGTATTTATCTTTTAATTATCACATCTCTAAAACCATTTGAATCTGCCTGACTGAGATTTACAAGGTGACCATAGCTTGCTTCAAGCCGACAATCTCCGTGGGATCGACCCTTACTCACATAAGGTTTATTACTTGGATGACCCAGTGCACTTGCTGGTTAGTTGTGCGAAGTTGTGACAAAGTGTGATTCACGTTTGAGAGCGCCAAGTTGTTGGCGCCATTGTTGATGATCACAATTTCGTGCACCAAGTTTTTGGCGCCGTTGCCGGGGATTGTTCGAGTTTGGACAACTGACGGTTCATCTTGTTGCTCAGATTAAGTAATTTTCTTCTTATTTCAACTTTTATTTTGTTTTCAAAAAGTTTTCAAAAATTTTTTAAAATTTTTTTCTTTGTTTTTGTTTTTCTAAAAATAAATTTTCGAAAATCCAAAAAAATTTTACAAAATCATAAAAACCAAAAAAATAATTTTGTGTTTTTTGTTTGAGCCTAGTGTCAAGTCATAAGTTTGGTGTCAATTGCATGTTTATCTCTTTCTTGCATTTTTCGAAAATTCATGCATTGCATTGTTCATGATCTTCAAGTTGTTCTTGATGAATTTCCTTGTTTGATCTTTGCATTTTCATGTTTTGCATCTTTTCTTGTTTTTCATATGCATTTTCAATTTGTTAGTGTATAAAAATTAAAAATTTCTAAGTTTGGTGTCTTGCATGTTTTTCTTTTCTTGAAAATTTTCAAAAATAAGTTCTTGATGTTCATCATGATCTTCAAAGTGTTCTTGGTGTTCATCTTGACATTCATAGTGTTCTTGCATGCATCATTTGTTTTGATCCAAAATTTTCATGCATTGAGTCTTTTTTATGTTTTTCTCTCTCATCATAAAAAATTTCAAAAATCAAAAAAATATCTTTCCCTTTTTCACTCAGAAATTTTCGAAAATTTGAGTTGACTTTTTCAAAAATTTTTAAAATCTAAATTGTTTCTTATGAGTCAAATCAAATTTTCAATTTAAAAAATTCTATCTTTTTCAAATCTTTTTCATTTTTCTTTTATGATTTTCGAAATTTTCAAAATGATTTTCAAAAATCTTTTTCTTATTTTATTTCATAATTTCAAATTCTTTATTAACAATTAATGTGATTGATTCAAAAATTTTAAAGTTTGTTTCTTGCCTATTAAGAAAGGTTCAATCTTTAAACTTTAGAATCATATCTTTTTAGTTTCTTGTTAGTCAAGTAATCAACTTTAATTTCAAAATCAAATCTTTTTAAATTTCTTTTTCAAATCTTTTTCAAAATAAGTTTCAATCACATCTTTTTCAAAATCAATTTCAAAATATTTTCTAACTTCTTATCTTTTCAAAATTGATTTTCAAATCTTTTTCAATTAACTACTTGACTTTTTGTTTGATTTTAAAAGTTTACTATTTCAATCATATCTTTTTCAAAACCACCTAACTACTTTTCTCTCTCCTAATTTTCGAAAATCACCTCTCACCTCCCTAAAATTCTCTTTTTTTAATACTAATTAATAAATAAATTAAAAACAAAAATATTTTTCTTTTTAATTATTTTCGAAAATTCAAAATTCTCTTTTTTTAATACTAATTAATAAATAAATTAAAAACAAAAATATTTTTCTTTTTAATTATTTTCGAAAATTCTTCTTTTTCATCTCCTTCTGTTTATTTATTTATCTACTAACAATTCTCTTCTCCTTAAGAATTTGAACCCACTCTTCACCTCTATGTTTGGATTCTTATATTTTCCTTCTTCTATTCTTCTCTTCTTATACTTACCTAAGGGATCTCTATACTGTGACATAGAGGATTCCATATTTTCTTTTGTGTTCTCTTCTTTTTCATATGAGCAGGAACAAGGATAAGAACATTCTTGTTGAAGCTGACCCAAAACCTGAAAGGACTCTGAAGAGGAACCTAAGGGAAGCTAAAGCACAACTCTCTGGAGAAAATCTGACAGAAATTTTCAAAAAAGAAGGAGACATGGCCGAAAATAATAACAATGCAAGGAAGATGCTTGGTGACTTTACTACACCAAATTTCAATTTACATGGAAGAAGCATCTCAATCCCTGCCATTGGAGCAAACAATTTTGAGCTAAAGCCTCAATTAGTTTCTCTGATGCAACAGAATTGCAAGTTTCATGGACTTCCATCAGAAGATCCTTTTTAGCTCTTAACTGAATTCTTGCAAATATGTGATACTGTTAAGACCAATGGGGTTGATCCCAAGGTCTACAGGCTTATGCTTTTCCCATTTTCTGTAAGAGACAGAGCTAGAATATGGTTGGATTCTCAACCTAAGGATAGCCTGAACTCTTGGGATAAGCTGGTCATGACTTTCTTAGCCAAGTTCTTTCCTCCTCAAAAGCTTAGCAAGCTTAGAGTGGATGTTCAAACCTTCAAACAGAAAGAAGGTGAATCTCTCTATGAAGCCTGGGAGAGATACAAGGAACTAACCAAAAAGTGTCCTTCTGACATGCTTTCAGAATGGACCATCCTGGATATATTCTATGATGGTCTATCTAAGCTATCAAAGATGTCACTGGACCATTCTGCAGGTGGATCCATTCACCTAAAGAAAACGCCTACAGAAGCTCAGGAACTCATTGACATGGTTGCAAATAACCAGTTCATGTACACTTCTGAAAGGAATCCTGTGAATAATGGGACGCCTCAAAGGAAGGGAGTTCTTGAAATTATTGCTCTGAATGCCATATTGGCTCAGAATAAAATATTGACTCAGCAAGTCAATATGATCTCTCAGAGTCTGAATGGATTGAAGGAATCATCCAACAGTACTCAAGAGGCATCTTCTGAAGAAGAAGCTTATGATCTTGAGAACCCTGAAATAGCAGAGGTGAATTACATGGGGAACCCTGTGGAAATACTTATAATCCCTCATGGAGAAATAATCCAAATTTCTCATAGAAGAATCAACAAAAGCCTCAACAAGGCTTTAATAATGGTGGAAGAAATAGGTTTAGCAATAGCAAGCCTTTTCCATCATCCACTCAGCAACAGACAGAGAATTCTGAGCAGAATCCATCTAGCTTAGCAAATATAGTCTCTGATCTATCTAAGGCCACTTTAAGTTTNAAACCTTCTTCTGCCCTTCATGAGCTCTGATGAGTACTCTTCTTCTGAAGAGAATGAAGATGTTACTGAAGAGCAAGTTGCTAAGTACCTTGGTGCAATCATGAAGTTGAATGCCAAATTATTTGGTAATGAGACTTGGGAAGATGAACCTCCCTTGCTCACCAATGAACTGAATGCATTGGATAGGCAGAAATTACCTCAAAAGAAACAGGATCCTGGTAAATTCCTAATTCCCTGTAACATAGGCACCACGACCTTTGAGAAGGCTCTGTGTGACCTAGGGTCAGGAATAAACTTAATGCCACTCTCTGTAATGGAGAAACTTGGGATCTTTGAGGTGCAAGCTGCCAGAATCTCATTAGAGATGGCAGACAACTCAAGAAAATAGGCTTATGTACTAGTAGAGGACGTGTTAGTAAAGGTTAAAGGCCTTTACATCCCTGCTGATTTCATAATCCTAGACACTGGGAAGGATGAGCATGATTCCATCATCCTTGGAAGACCTTTCCTAGCCACAGCAAGAGCTGTGATTGATGTAGATAGAGGAGAGTTGGTCCTTCAACTGAATGAGGACAACCTTGTGTTTAAAACTCAGGGATCTCCTTCTGTAACCATAGAGAGGAAGCATGAAAAGCTTCTCTCACTACAGAGTCAACCAAAGCCCCCACAGTCAAACTCTAAGTTTAGTGTTGGGAGGCCACAACCAAACTCTAAGTTTGGTGTTGAACCCCCACATTCAAACTCTAAGTTTGGTGTTGGGAGGTCCCAACAATGCTCTGATTATCTGTGAGGCTCCATGAGAGCTCACTGTCAAGCTATTAACATTAAAGAAGTGCTTGTTGGGAGGCAACCTAATGTTATTTAATTATATCTATTTTATTTTTCTTTTTAATTCGTGTTTTATTAGGTTGATGATCATGTGGAGTCTCAAAAACTACTGAAAAATCAAAAACAGAATGAAAAATAGCATTAAAAATAGCACACCCTGGAGGAGGAGCATTTTGGCGTTTAATGCCAGAAACAAGCATCAAGCTGGCGTTTAACGCTAGAAATAAGCATCTACCTGGTGTTAAATGCCAGAAACAGGCTACATTTGGGCGTTTAACGCCAGAAACAAGCAGCAGTCTGGCGTTAAACGCCAGGATTGCACAGCAAGGGCGTTTTACACGCCTAATTGGAGCAGGGATGTTAAGTCCTTGGCCCCACTGGATCTGTGGACCCCACAGGATCCCCACCACTTCTTCTCTCCTCTTCACACCTTTTCATAACTCTCTTCCCCAAATACCTTTCACCAATCAACTCAATCACTCTTCCCCATCACCTCTTCACCACTCACATCTATCCTCTCTTCCCCAAAAAACCCCACCTACCTTCAAATTCAAACTATTTTCCCTCCCAAACCCAACCCTAATGGCCGAACCCTAACCCTCCCCCCACTTCTATATAAACCCTTCATTCCTTCTTCATTTTCACACAACACAACCCTCTCTTCTTCCCCTTGGCCGAATACACCCCTCTCTCCCTCTCCTCCATTTCTCTTCTTCTTCTCCTTCTTTCTTTCTTCTTTTGCTTGGGGACGAGCAAACATTTTAAGTTTGGTGTGGTAAAAGTATTGCTTTTTGTTTTTTCATAACCATTAATTAAACCTAAGGCCAGAGAAACCTCACAAGTGTGTTTATTGAACTCAGTTTGTTTTTCGCTCATTGACTCCTCTCACTCACTATTCTCATCTTTTCTCCCAAAACTCTCGCTTTCAATCAAACATGGATTCTTTTCAGTCAGACACTCAATCTCTTTCTCAATTTCTTTTCTCTCATATTCTTCAAATTGCTTACATCCCAATGACCCAATTGAAAAATTTTTCACTGTTGAATCTTCTAATGACACATCACCCTCTACAGCATACTCAATAAATACTCAATAAATTCTTCCATCTCTGGCTTTGAAGAAGAATGAAAGATAGGCGTAGAAGAATTCCTCTTGTTATGGCGATCTATCATTTGTTGCACTTGCTCCCAGTCAATGGCCAATTTGACCAAATTGTCTCATGGTCGTGTAACGGTAATGTTGGACTTCATCTGCAAGTTCTTCACGTAATCCAAACAAAAATCGGTCCTTTAGAACCTCAGGACTCCTTTTAATATTAGCCATGTCCATCAAATATAGAAACTCCTTGTGGTACTCCATCACTGATTGTGAGTCTTGTTGTAACGTAAAAAATTTGCCAAAAAATGTATTGTGGTATGATGATGGCACAAACTGCCTCCTCATGATTTTCTTCATCTTCTCCCAGCTGCTAATTGGGCGCTTTCCGTACCGTCTTCTAGATCTTCCTAATTCAGTCCACCATATACGGGCATCATCGAAAAAATTGGCTTGTACTAGTCGAACCTTCTTTTCCTCTGAAAAGATGCAATTTGTAAAAATCGACTCTACCTTTCTTTCCCAATCGAAATAAGCTTCAGGATTGTTCCTTTCTTTAAATGCAGGGATTTTCAACCGAAAACTCTTTTTCACATATGAGATTCCGTTATCATCACTATCGTAATACTCAATCATTTTTTTTTCCAACACTGACTTAAAGATAGAAAAATTGCAAAAACAAAATTAAAAAGGAATTTTTTTTCGTTTTTTTTATGGACTCTAACGTGAATTTACATAGATTAAAGGAAAAAAAAAAGACTAAACAAGACCCATGGAACGTGTGGATAAATAAGAATTTACCTACGACCTGTAACTGATACCAGATGATAATGAATAAAGTTGGGCATTAAGGGCTTAATACATTCAAAGTAATAAAATCCTAATGGAAGGGGGACAAGAAAAGAATGACATTTAAGAAGAGGAATTTATTGGCGTAAAGAGACACGGCGGAAACATAAAAGATAGGTAAAGGGTTTTTCCTACTAGACCTCTAAGATACCTGTTCTTAGCAACCTAGGTCACCGGAAGGGTTTTCCTACTAGACCTTCAAAGAACTTATCCTTGACAACCTAGATCAGAGGATGAAAATTGAATCACTCAATCTTTTTCATGCAACAAGCGAAGCAAATCACTCACCTCACTTAATCACACAATAAAAACGTGCATAAGCACTAAGGAAATTTTATTCATCAAAGTTATGTAAATTGTTTCACCAAAGGTGTTTAAATAGGCACCAAATAAACTAACTAAAAGATAAAATAACTAATTTAAATCAGATTTGATCTTATTGGATTAGATCAGATTTGATTTAAATTTTAAAATCCTAAAGATATGATAACTAATTTAAATCAGATTTGATCTTATTAGATTAGATCAGATTTGATTTAAATTTAAAATCCCTAAAAATACTACTAAGCAAATCAGGAGTAATTCAAATCTATCAACAAACTCTAACAACAAAATAAACTAACATAAATGCTTAAAAATTCAAAAAATAATAAATTATGCCTCTCATTGAATTTGAAAAGTATTATTGGGCTTGCTGTCCTGACATAAAAGGGAATCCACCCTTTCTTTTCACATGCACGAGTCTCGTCTTCTTTTTTCTAATAGGATCAGTAGTCCGCTAGTGGGCTTGGGGTCTTTCTGGATGAGCTTGAAGCTTAGGATTGTTTTAGGGCTGTATCCAGTGGAGAGGACTTCGGATACATGTCATTCCGGTCGGTGACTCCGTCTGTCAACGTATTTCTTTATGTCACTGGCCGGGCTCTGAATGAAATAGAAATCCCGTTCGTTCACCCTCAGACTTGAGACTAAGCTTTCTGCTTTGCGACTAGCCTCTCTCACTCAAGATAAGGTCAGGTGATCCCTTTCTGTCTACTTCTCAGTTAGGTCCAATAAGTCCCTTCCCTTTCTCCGATCAATAAGTCCCCCGATCCCTTTCTTTGTCTTTCATCCTCCCTGAACAGAATAAGTAAGGCCCCGTTTTTTTCTAATAAAAAAAAGAAAGGGCGAACGTTTGAAGTGGCGAAGGCCTATGATATAGTAATAAAGAAAGTACGTTAAGGTTAGAAGTAAGGTCAGCTGGTTAAGGAAAGCTCAGGTTATGAAATCGCTTAGCCATTAATTAAGTAGTAGTGAGGCGTCGGTACGGAGCCTTCCACTGTGGACCGAGACTACGCAAAGGTAGAACACCATAGAAACTTCGCTGACTTTATAATAAACCTTGATTTCGCTACGCTCAATAAGAACCCGGAATAGCGGAAATCGGTTCGTGTTCTGCTTCCAAACAAAGCCACTGTCTTTGCCCAAGTGTGAACTGCGGACGACTCTCCATTGGTTCCATTCCTTCTAACTTGACTTCTGGGTCAACCCAACCCGAATGGTAAGAAGAGGGTCAGCCAACCAAACAGCGGTCCACTTTGTACATTTGCTGAGGCAGACCAATCGGGCATTTTAGAAAAGGGAAGGGAACTTTTATCACCGAAGGAGGCTGTAGAAATGAAGGAGGCGGGAAGCTACCGCTTCTAGAATGCAAGCTTATCCTTTACTTTTTTTATAGCGTACCGCTATTGAAAAAAAAAAGGTTTATGGATGAAGTAATCGGAGTGACAAATGATTACGGTTGCGGAAACCGGAAAAAGTCGTTACCTTTTGAATTGAATCAAAGTAGCGCCGAGTACTTCCAATGGGCTTTATGAGTTGTCGCCCTTTCAGCACCACTGTTTTTGAGACGAACTCTTGGTCTTTTTGATGTCCAAGACTGGCATGGTACAATTCTTCTAGTATTCAGATCCTTGAATATGACAAGATTACCATTCCGTCTCTTAGCTCTAAGATGACGAAAATGCCCTCCTGACCACGTATCATTCTCTCCCTCTTCAAAAAGATTCGTCCTCGAATCTTGCATAAACTAACAACAAGGAATTGTGGCTATGTCCTTCATGTGTGCCAGTTCAATCTTTTCAACCATACGTTCACCATCTTGTCCAAAGTGTGCAATTTGTCTTCCTTTCTTTTCATCCATATTAATGAATCTACAAAGCCTGGAAATGTTGATATAAAAATACTAGGAATTCCATGGTTAGATATATGAGAAACTAAGGACTCTGTGGATTTCAATGCGACTAATGCACTCTTGTCTAGGCTAGAACTTTCTAGATCTCTCTCACAAGTGTGTTTATTGAACTCAGTTTGTTTTTCGCTCATTGACTCCTCTCGCTCAATATTCTCATCTTTTCTCCCAAAACTCTCGCTTTCAATCAAACATGGATTCTTTTCACTCAAACACTCAATCTCTTTCTCAATTTCTTTTCTCTCATATTCTTCAAATTGCTTACATCCTAATGACCCAATTAAAAAATTTTGCACTGTTGAATCTTCTAATGACACATCACCCTCTACAGCATACTCAATAAATACTCAATAAATTCTTCCATCTCTGCCTTTGAAGAAGAATGAAAGATAGGCGTAGAAGAATTCCTCTTGTTATGGCGATCTATCATTTGTTGCACTTGCTCCCAGTCAATGGCCAATTTGACCAAATTGTCCATGGTCGTGTAACGGTAACGTTGGACTTCATCTGCAAGTTCTTCACGTAATCCAAACAAAAATTGGTCCTTTAGAACCTCAGGACTCCTTTTAATATTAGCCATGTCCATCAAATATAGAAACTCCTTGTGGTACTCCATCACTGATTGTGAGCCTTGTTGTAACGTAAAAAATTTGCCAAAAAATGTATTGTGATATGATGATGGCACAAACTGCCTCCTCATGATTTTCTTCATCTTCTCCCAGCTGCTAATTGGGCGCTTTCCGTACCGTCTTCTAGATCTTCCTAATTCAGTCCACCATATACGGGCATCATCGGAAAAATTGGCTTGTACTAGTCGAACCTTCTTTTTCTCTGAAAATATGCAATTTGTAAAAATCGACTCTACCTTTCTTTCCCAATCGAAATAAGCTTCAGGATTGTTCCTTTCTTTAAATGCAGGGATTTTCAACCGAAAACCCTTTTTCACATATGAGATTCCGTTATCATCACTATCGTAATACTCAATCATTTTTTTTTCAAACACTGACTTAAAGATAGAAAAATTGCAAAAACAAAATTAAAAAGGAATTTTTTTTCATTTTTTTATGGACTCTAACGTGAATTTACATAGATTAAAGGGAAAAAAAAGACTAAACAAGACCCATGGAACGTGTGGATAAATAAGAATTTACCTACAACCTGTAACTGATACCAGATGATAATGAATAAAGTTGGGCATTAAGGGTTTAATACATTCAAAGTAATAAAATCCTAATGGAAGGGGGACAAGAAAAGAATGACATTTAAGAAGAGGAATTTATTGGCGTAAAGAGACACGGCGGAAACATAAAAGATAGGTAAAGGGTTTTTCCTACAAGACCTCTAAGATACCTGTTCTTAGCAACCTAGGTCACCGGAAGGGTTTTCCCTACTAGACCTTCAAAGAACTTGTCCTTGACAACCTAGATCAGAGGATGAAAATTGAATCACTCAATCTTCTTCATGCAACAAGCGAAGCAAATCACTCACCTCACTTAATTACACACTAAAAACGTGCATAAGCACTAAGAAAATTTTATTCATCAAAGTTATGTAAATTGTTTCACCAAAGGTGTTTAAATAGGCACCAAATAAACTAACTAAAAGATAAAATAACTAATTTAAATCAGATTTGATCTTATTAGATTAGATCAGATTTGATTTAAATTTAAAATCCCTAAAAATACTACTAAGCAAATCAGGAGTAATTCAAATCTTTCAATAAACTCTAACAACAAAATAAACTAACATAAATGCCTAAAAATTCGAAAAATAATAAATTATGCCTTTCGTTGAATTTGAAAAGCATTATTGGGCTTCTTGCTTCCTGACTTAGCCCAATGGGCTTTATGAGTTGTCGCCCTTTCAGCACCACTGTTTTTGAGACGGACTCTTTTTCTTTTTGATGTGCAAGACTGGCATGGTACAATTCTTCTAGTATTCAGATCCTTGAATATGACAAGATTACCATTCCGTCTCTTAGCTCTAAGATGACGAAAATGCCCTCCTGACCACGTATCAAGTATGCACTCAATTTCCCAAATACAAATACAAAGCACTCTTTTATCCCTTCCTAATCTCCCCAAACTTGAATATAAGACAGTCTCACTAGCCTAAGCTAATCAAAGATCCAAAATCCTAGAAAACCCTAAAAAACCCTTAAAACCTTAAAAAATCCTAAAACCCCCTAAAAAACACTAAAAACCCTAGAAAACCCTAAGAACCTAAAAAACCCTAAAACCCTAGAAAACACTAAAAAAACTACAAAACCTTAGAAAACGCTACAAAACCCTAAAAACCTAAAAAACCCTAGAAATCCCTAAAAAAGCCTAGAAAACGCTAAAAACCCTAGGAAATCCTAAAAAACCTAGAAAACCCTAGACAACCCTAAAAAACTCTAAAAACTCCAAAAAACCCTAGAAAACCCCAAAAAATCCTAGAAAATCGTAAAAAACCCTAGAAAACCTTAGAAAATCCTAAAAAACTCTAAGAATAGTAGAAAACCCTAAAAAATCCTACAAAATCCTAAAAAGTCTTAAAAACCCTAAAAAACCCAAAAAACCCTAAACCCTAAACCCTTAAGACCTTAAAAAATCCTAAAAACCCTAGAAAACCCTAAAACCCTAAAACCCTAAAAACCCTAGAAAACACTAGAAAAACCATAAAAACCCTATAAAATCCTAAAAACCCAAAAAACCTAGAAAAGCCTAAAAAGTCCTTAAAACCCTAAAAAACCCAAAAAACCCTAGAAAACCCTAAAAAACACTAAAAACCCTAAAAAATCCTAAAAACCCTAGAAAACCCTAAAAACACAAAAACCCCTAAAAAAACCCTTAAAACCTTAAAAATCCTAAAACCCCTAGAAAATTCTAAAAACTCTAAAAAAGACTAAAAACCCTAGAAAACATTAAAAAACCCTAAAAAACCTAAAAACTCTAGAAAACCCTAAAAAATCCTAAAAAACCTAAAAAACCCTAGAAAACCCTAGAAAATGCTAAAAAATCCTAAAAACATAAAAACACTAGAAAACCGTAAAAAACCTATGAAATCCTAGAAAACTCTAAAAAACTGAAAAAATCCTAAAAACCCTAGAAAATGCTATAAAACTCTAGAAAACCTAAAAAATCCTAGAAATCCTTAAAAAAACCCCTAGTAAACACTAAAAACCCTAGAAAACCCTAAGAAACTCTAAAAGCTCTAGAAAATCCTAGAAAAGCCTGAAAAACACTAAAAACTCTAGAAAACCCTAAAAACACTAAAAATCCTAAAAAACCCTAAAAATCCCTAGAAAACCCTAAAAAATCCTAAAAATTCTAGAAAATCCTAAAACATGCTAAAGACCCTAGAAAACACTAAAAAACCCTATAAACCCTAGAAACCCAAAAAAAACCCTAAAAACCCTAAAACAACCCTAAAAAACCCTAGACAACAGGGGCATTCTAAGACACAAGTGCAGAATGGGAATTTCTCACTTCCAGAGGGCCCCATCACTAGAGCACGTGTAAAGAAGCTCAAGGAGAGCTTTGGGAACCTGGCAGCGCTTATGCATATGGAGCTACATCAAGTTCTAACCAAGGAAGAATGGGCAAGACCCATTGGGTTAAGTCAGGACAGCAGGAAGCCCTATAATGCTTTCCGAATTCAGTGGAAGGCATAATTTATCTTTAAATTTCGAAAATTCTAGACTTTTGTTTTAGTTTGTTATGTGGTCAAAAGTTGTTAGAAGACTTGTTTTATCTGCTATGCTTAGTAGTATTTAGGGATTTTTAAATTTAAATCAAATCTGATCTAATCTAATAAGATCAAATCTGATGTAAATTAGTTATCATATCTTTAGGATTTTAAAATTTAGATCAAATATGATCTGATCCAATAGGATCAAATCTGATTTAAATTAGTTATCTTATCTTATCTTTTATCTAGTTTGTTTGAGGTCTATTTAAACACCTTCTAGTGAGACAATTTACATAACTTTGATGAATAAATTTTCAGTTGCTTTTAAGCACGTTTATTATGTGAGAAGTGAGGTGAGTGATTTGCTTCGCTTGTTGCATGAGGAAGATTGAAGGATCCAACACTAAGGTGGATCTGCGTGGTGGTTTCTCAGTTTTCGTCCCTCTGATCTAGGTTGTCAAGGACAGGTTCTTTGAAGGTCTAGTAGGGAATCCTTTCCGTTGACCTAGGTTGCTAAGAACAGGTATCTTAGAGGTCTAGTAGGAAAAACCTTTATCTATCTTTTATATTTCCGCTGTGTCTCTTTATGCTAATAAATTCCTCTTTTAATCCCATTCTTTTCTGGTCCCCCTTCCATTAGGATTTTACTACTTTGAATGTATTAAACCCTTAATGCCCAACATAAATCTTTATCATTAGGTATTTTAGGGTTTTTTAGGATTTTCTAGGGTTTTTAGTATTTTTTAGGGTTTTCTAGGATCTTTTAGGTTTTTTAGGGTTTTCTATGATTCTTAGGGTTTTTTTAGGATTTTTAGGGTTTTCTAGGATTTTTAGAATTTTTTTGGATTTTCTAGGATTCTCTAGGGTTTTTTAGGATTTTCTAGGGTTTTTCTAGAGTTTTTAGGGATTTCTAGGGTTTTTTAGGATTTTTAGGATTTTCTAGGGTTTTTTAGGTTTTCTAGGGTTTTTTAGGATTTTTAGTATTTTTTTAGGGTTTTCTATGATTCTTAGTGTTTTTTAGAGTTTTCTAAGGTTTTCTAGGATTTTTTACGGTTTTCTAGGAATTTTTGGGGTTTTTTTAGGGTTTTTTAGAGTTCTTAGAGTTTTTTATGGTTTTCTAGGATTTTTTATAATTTTCTAGGGTTGTTAGAGTTTTTTAGGATTTTCTAGGGTTTTTAGGGTTTTCTAGGATTTTTTAGAGATTTCTAAAGTTTTTTAGGTTTTTTAGGGTTTTTAAGGGTTTTCTAGGATTTTTTAGGGTTTTTTAGGATTCTCTAGGGTTTTTTCGCGTTTTCTAGGGTTTTGAAGGGTTTTTTAGGATTTTCTAGGGTTCCTCGGATTTTCTATGGTTTTCTAGAGTTTTTAGGGTTACTATGGTTTTTTAGGAATTTCTAGGGTTTTTTAGGAATTTTAGGGTTATTTCACGTTTTCTAGGGGTTTTGTAGGGTTTTTTAGTGTTTTCTATAGTTGTTTGGGTTAAAAACCCAAAAAACCCTAAAAACCCTAGAAAACCCTAAAAAAATCCTAAAAGTTCTACAAAATCTTAAAAAACCCTAAAAACCCTAGAAAATCCTAACAAACCCTAAAAAATCCCTTAAAAACCCTAAAAATCTCTAAAAAAAATCCTAGAAAACGCTAAAAATCCTAAAAAAATCCTGAAAAACCGTAGTAAACCCTAAAAAACTCTAGAAAACTCCAAAAAATTATAGAAAACCGTAAAAAATCGTTGAAAACCTTAAAAAACCCAAAAAACCCCTAGAAAACCCTAAAAACCTTTAAAAAATCCTAAAAACCCTAGAAAACCCTAAAACCCTAAAGAACACTAAAACCCTAGAAAACTCTAAAAATCCTAAAAACCTAAAAAACGATGGAAAATCCTAAAAAATCTTAAAAAGCCTAGAAAACCCTAAAAAACCTTAGAAAATCCTGAAAATCCTAAAAAATCCTAAAAACCATAGAAAATTCTAAAAAACCTTAGAAAATCCTGAAAATCCTAAAAAATCCTAAAAACCATAGGAAATTCTAAAAAACACTAAAAACCCAAGAAAAAGCTAAAAACCTAAAAAACTAAAAACCCTAGAAAACCCTAAAAAACTCTAAAACTCTAAAAAATCCTAGAAAATCCCGAAAAACCCTAGAAAACCGTAAAAAACCCTAGAAAACCTTAGACAATCCTCAAAAACCCTAAGAATCATAGAAAACCCTAAAAAAACCTGAAAATCCTAGAAAACCCTAAAAATCCTAAAAGCCCTAGAAAAATCCTAAAAAACTCTAAAAAACGCTACAAATCCCTAAAACCCTTAAAACCTTAAAAAACTCTAAAAACTCTAGAAAACACTAAAAAACCTTAAAAAAAATCCTAGAAAACCCTAAAAAATCTTAAAATCTCTAGAAAAACCCTAAAAACCGTAGAAAACCCTAAAAAATCTTAAAAACCCACTAAATCTCCTAGAAAACCGTAAAAAACTTTAGAAAATCCTAAAAAACTCTAAAAATCCTTAAAAACACTAAAAACCTAAGAAAACCCTAAAAAACTAAAAACCCCTAGAAAACCCTAAAAAATCCTAAAAACCCTAGAATGCCCTAAAAACCCTAAAATCACTAAAAAAACCCCTAAAAACCACTAGAAAACCCTAAAAAACCCTAAAAAATCCTAAAAGATCCTAAAAACCCTTGAAAAATTTTTAAAAACCCTAGAAAACCCTAAAAAACACTAAAACCCCAAGAGAATCCTAAAAACTCCTAAAAAACCTTAAAAACCCTAGAAAATCTTAAAAACTCTAGAAAATCCTAAAAAACCCTTAAAACCCTAGAAAAGACAAAAAACATAGAAAACGCTAAAAAAACCATAAAAGCCTAGAAAACCCTAACAACCCTAGAAAAACCTTCAAAAACCCTAAAAAACTTTGGAAATCCATAAAAAGCCCTAGAAAACTCTAAAAACCCTAGAAATCCCTAAAAAACCCTAGAAAACCCTTAAAACCCTAGAAACCCTAGAAACCTTAGAAAACCCAATAAAACCCTAAAAAACCTAGAAAACCCTAAAAATCCTAAAAACCCAAGAAAATCATAAAAAAAACCCTAAAAACCCAAGATAATCCTAAAAACCCTAAAAACCCCAGAAAATCCTAAAAACCTCGAAAACACTAAAAAACCCTACAAAACCATAGAAAATGCTAAAAACCCTAAAAAGCCTAAAAAACTTTTGAAATCCCGAGAAATCCCTAGAAAACCCTAAAAAACTCTAACAACCCTAGAAAATCGTAAAAGACCCTAAAAACTTTAGAAAACTCAAAAAACCTCTAGGGTTTTATGGTTTTCATAGTTATTTTTAGTATTTTCTAGGATTTTCTATGATTCTTAGGGTTTTTAGGGTTTTCTAAAGTTTTCTAGGGTTTTTTACGGTTTTCTAGGGTTGTTTGGGGTTTTCTAGAGTTCTTAGAGTTTTTTAGGGTTCTCTAGGGTTTTTTAGGATTTTCTAGGGTTTTTAGGATTCTCTAGGGTTTTTAGCGTTTTCCAGGATTTTTAGGGATTTCTAGGATTTTCTAGGATTTTTTAGGATTCTCTAGGGTTTTCTAGCGTTTTCTAAGGTTTTGTAGTTTTTTTTAGTGTTTTCTAGGGTTTTTAGGGTGTTTTAGGGTTTTCTACGGGTTTTTTCAGGGTTTTTAGAGTTTTTATGGTTTTTAGTGTTTTATAGGATTTTTAGGGTTTTTTAGGGTTGTCTAGGGTTTTTAGGGATTTTCTAGGGTTATCTAGGGTTTTTAAGGGTTTTTACAGTTTTTAGGATTTTTTAAGGTTTTCTAGGGTTTTTAGGATTTTTTAAGGTCTTAAGGGTTAGGGTTTAGGGCTTTTTGGGTTTTTTTAGGATTTTTAGGATTTTTAGGGTTTTTTAGGAGTTTTTAGGGTTTTCTATGATTCTTAGGATTTTTTAGGGTTTTCTAAGGTTTTCTAGGATTTTTTACGGTTTTCAAAGATTTTTTGGGGTTTTCTAGGGTTTTCTGGAGTTTTTAGAGTTTTTTAGGATTTTCTAGGATTTTTCAGGGTTTTTAACATTTTCTAGGCTTTTCTAGGGATTTCTAGGGTTTTTTAGATTTTCTAGGGTTTTGTAGCGTTTTCTAAGGTTTTGTAGTTTTTTTTAGTGTTTTCTATGATTTTTAGGGTTTTTTAGGGTTTTCTAGGGTCTTTTAAAGTTTTTTGGATTTTTTAGGATTTTTAGCGTTTTCTAGGGTTTTCTAAAGTTTTTTTTATAGTTTTCTAGGATTTTCTATGATCTTTTGGTTTTTTTTTTTGGGTTTTCTATGGTTTGTTAGGGTTTTTTAGGATTTTCTAGAATTTTTAGGATTTTTTTTGTTTTTTTAGAATTTTTTAGGTTTTTTAGGGTTTTCTATGGTTTTTAGTGTTTTTTAGGGTTTTCTAGGATCTTTTCGGTATTTTAGGGTTTTCTATGCTTCTTAGGGATTTTTAGGATTTTCTAAGGTTTTCTAGGGGTTTTTACGGTTTTCTAGGGTTTTTGGGGTTTTTTAGGGTTCTCTATAGTTCTTAAAGTTTTTTAGGGTTTTCTAGAGTTCTTAGAGTTTTTTAGGGTTTTCTAGAGTTCTTAGAGTTTTTTAGGGTTTTCTAGAGTTTTTTACGATTTTCTAGGGTACCCTAAAAATTCTACAAAATCTTAGAAAATCCTAAAAAACCATAGAAAACCTTAAAAAAGCTAACAACGATAGAAAATCCTAGAAAATCTTAAAAAACCCTAAAATTCCAAAAAAAAAACCCTAAAAATCCTAAAAGCCCTAGAAAACACTAAAAAAAACTACAAAACCTTAGAAAACGCTACAAAACCCTAGAAAACTTGAAAAATCCTAAAAATCCCTAAAAACACTAGAAAACGCTAAAAACGCTAAAAAAATCCTAAAAAAACCTAGAAAACCCTAAAAAATTCTAAAAACTCTAGAAAACCCTAGAAAACCCCAAAAAATCCTAGAAGACCTTAAAAAATCCAAAATACCCTAAAAAATCCTAGAAAATCCTTAAAACCTTAAAAATCCAAAAAACCCCTAGAAAACCCTAAAAAACCTTAAAACCTTAAAAAATCCTAAAAACCCTAGAAAACCCTAAAATATCCTAAAAACCCTAAAAAAAATACTAAAAACCTTATAAAACTCTAAAAACCCTAACAACCAAAAAAATACTAGAAAACCCAAAAAAATCCTAAAAACCCTAGAAAACCCTAAAAAAAACCCTAGAAAACACTGGAAAACCCGAAAAAACCCTAAAAACCATAGAAAACTCCAAAAAAACACTAAAACCCAAGAAAAACCTAAAAATCCTAAAAAACTAAAAACCCCTTGAAAACCGTAAAAAATTCTCAAAACCCTAGAAAACCCTAAAAAACTCTTAAAACTCTAGAAAACCGTAAAAAAACCTAAGAAATCCTAGAAAATCCTAAAAAATCCTAAAACCCCTAGAAAACCCTAAAAAATCCAAAAAAAAAAAACCCAAAAAAAACCCTAAAAAACCCTTAAAACCTTAAAAAAAACCTGAAAACCCTAGAAAACTCTAAAAATCCTAAAAATATTAAAAACCCTAGAAATCTCTAAAAAAACCATAAAAACCTAAAAAATAATGGAAAACCCTAAAAAATCCCAAAAACCCTAGAAAACCCTAAAAAATCCTAGAAAACCTTAGAAAACCCTAAAAAAATCCTAAAAACCATAGAAAACTCCTAAAAAACACTAAAAACCGAAGAAAAACCTAAAAACCCTAAAAAACTAAAAATCCCTTGGAAACAGTAAAAAATTCTAAAAACCCTAGAAAACCCTAAAAAACACTTAAAACTCTAAAAAACTCTAGAAAACTCAGAAAAACTCTAGAAAACCATAAAAAAAATCCTAGAAAATCCTAAATAACCTAAAAAATCCTTAAAACCCTAGAAAACCCTAAAAACCCTACAAATCTCTAAAAATCCTTAAAACTTTAAAAAACCCTAAAAACTCTAGAAAACCGTAAGAAACACTAAAAACCCTAAAAAAAAGTTGAAAACCCTAGAAAACACTAAAAAACCCAAAAAAAACCAAAAAAAACCCTAGAAAACCCTAAAAAATCCTAGAAAACCCCACAAAACTTTAAGAAACCCTAAGAAACCCTAAAAACACTAAAAACCTAAGAACAACCTAAAAAATCCTAAAAACCCTAGAAAACCCTAAAAACCCTAAAAACAATAAAAAAACCCTAAAAACCACTTGAAAACCCTAGAAAACCCTAAAAAACACTAAAGCCCCAAGACAATCCTAAAAACTCCTAAAAAACCCTAAAAACCCTAGAAAACCCTAAAAACCCTAGAAAACCTTAAAAACTCTAGAAAACCCAAAAAATCCCTAAAAACTAGAACACACTAAAAACATAGAAAACGCTAAAAAAACCATAAAAAAGCCTAGAAAACTCTAAAAACCCTAGAAATCCCTATAAAATCCTAAAAACCTAGAAAACCCTAGAAACCCTAAAAATCCTAGAAAATCAAAAAAACCCTAAAAACCCCAGAAAACCCTAAAAGCCCTAGAAAACACTAAAAAACCCTACCAAACCCTAGAAAATGCTAAAAAACCCTAAAAAACATAAAAAAAACTTTAGAAATCCCGAGAAAGACCAAGAAAACTCTAAAAAACTCTAACAAAACACCCTAAAAACTCTAGAAAACTCAAAAAACATCTAGGGTTTTATGGTTTTCATAGGTATTTTTAGTGTTTTCTAGGGTTTCTAGGGTTGTTTTCGGGATTTTAGGATTTTTTACGGTTTCTTGGATTTTTTAAGGTCTTCTAGGGTTTTCTGGGGTTTTCTAGGGTTTTCTAGAGTTTTTAGAGTTTTTTAGGGTTTTCTAGAATTTTTAGGATTTATTAGGGTTTTCTAGGGATGTTTAGCTTTTTCTAGGGGTTTTAGGGTTTTCTAGGGTTTTTAGTGTTTTTCAGGACTTTCTAGGGTTTTCTAGAGTTTTTAGAGTTTTTTAGGGTTTTCTAGGGTTTTTAGTGTTTACTAGGGCTTTTTTAGGGACTTCTAGGATTTTTTAGGGTTTTCTAGGGTTTTTAGGTTTTTTAGGGTTTTTTTAATGTTTTCAAGGGTTTTTAGTCTTTTTTAGGATTTTAGGGTTTTCTAGTGTTTTATATGGTTGTTAGGATTTTTTAGGGTTTTCTAGAATTTTTTGGATTTTTTAGAATTTTTTAGGGTTTTTAGTGTTTTTCTGGGTTTTCAAGGGTTTTCTAGAGTTTTTTAGCTTTTTCTATGGTTTTTAGGGTTTTTACAGTTTTTTAGAGTTTTCTAGGATTTTATAGGATTTTTTAGGATTTTCTAGTATTTTTTTTAGAGTTTAGGGTTTAGGGTTTTTTAGCATTTTCTAGGGTTTTTAGTCTTTTTTAGGGTTTTAAGGATTTTTTAGGGTTTTCTAGGGGTTTTAGGTTTTTTTAAGGTTTTAAGGGTTTTTCAGGGGTTTCTAGGATTTTTTAGGGTTTTTAGGGTTTTCTAGCTTTTTCAGGATTTTTGAGTTTCGATTTTTTAGGGTTTTCTAGGATTTTTTAGGTCTTTTGGGATTTTCTATGATTCTTAGGGTTTTTTAGGTTTTTCTAAAGTTTTCTAGGGTTTTTTACGATTTTCTAGGGTTTTTGGGATTTTCTAGGGTTTTCTAGAGTTCTTAGAGTTTTTTAGGGTTCTCTAGGGTTTTTTAGGGTGTTCTCTAGGATTTTTTAGGATTCTCTAGTGTTTTTAGCGTTTTCTAGGATTTTTAGGGATTTCTAGGATTTTCTAGGATTTTTAGCGTTTTCTAAGATTTTGTAGTTTTTTTAGTGTTTTCTAGGGTTCTTAGGGTGTTTTAGGGTTTAGGGTTTTTAGAGTTTTTATGGTTTTTAGTATTTTTTAGGATTTTTATGGTTTTTTAGGGTTTGGTAGGGTTTTTAGGGATTTTTAAGGTTTTAAGGGCATTTTAGGCTTTTCTAAGTTTTTTGGGTTTTTAGGGTTTTCTAGGGTTTTTATGTTTTTTCTTGGGTTATCTAGGGTTTTTAAGGGTTTTTATGGTTTTTAGAGTTTTTTAAGGTTTTCTAGAGTTTTTAGGATTTTTTAAGGTCTTAAGGGTTTAGGGTTTAGGGTTTTTTGTGTTTTTTAGGATTTTTAGGATTTTTTTAGGGTTTTCTAGGAGTTTTTAGGGTTTTCCATGATTTTTAGGGTTTTTTAGGGTATTTTATGGTTTTCTAGGGTTTTTTATGGTTTTCTAGTGTTTTTCAGGGTTTTTCCGATTTTTTGGGGTTTTTTAGAATTTTTCTAGAGTTTTTACGGTTTTTTAGGGTTTTCTAGCCTTTTTTTAGATTTTTAGGGTTTTCTAGAGTTTTTAGGGTTTTTTAGTGTTTTCTAGGATTTTTAGGGTTTTTTAGGGTTTTCTAGAGTTTTTAAGGTTGTCTAGGGTTTTTAGTGTTAATAGGGTTTTCAAGGATTTTTTAGGATTTTTATGGTTTTCTGGGGTTTTTATGTTTTTTTAGGGTTTTCTATGGTTGATAGGGTTTTTTAGGTTTTTCTAGGGTTGTTAGGTTTTTTTAGCATTTTCTAGGTTTTTAGTGATTTCTAGGGTTTTTAGGGTTTTTTAGGGTTTTCTAGAGTTTTTAGGATTTTCTAGGGTTTTTAGGGTTTTCTTGGGTTTTGGGTTTTCTAGGATTTTTAGGGTTTTTAGGATTTTTAAGGATTTTCTAGGGGTTTTAGGATTTTTAGGATTTTCTAGAGTTGTTAAAGTTTTATAGTATTTTTAGGGTTTTCTATGGTTTTTAGGATATTTTATGGTTTTCTAGAGTTTTTTAGTTTTTTCTAGGGTTTTTAGTGTTTTCAGGGTTCTCTAGGATTTTTAGTGTTTTTTAGGATTTTCTAGGATTGTTTTTAGAGTTTTTTAAGATTTTCTAGGATTTTTAGGGTTTTTTAGGATTTTCTAGGGTTTTTAGAGTTTTTAGGATTTTCTAGGATTTTTAGGGTTTCTTTAGGATTTTTAGGGTTTTTTAGGGTTTTCTAGTGTTTTATATGGTTGTTAGGGTTTTCTAGGGTTTGTAGGGTTTTTTAGTGTTTTCTAGTGTTTTTAGGGTGTTCTAGGATTTTCTAGAATTTTTAGGATTTTTTAGGGATTTTTTAGGGATTTTTAGAATTTTCTAGGGTTTTAGTGTTTTTAGCATTGTGTAGGGTTCTTAGGGTTTTTTAAGGTTTTAAGGGTTTTTTTGGCTTTTCTAGGGTTTTTTGGATTTTTAAGTTTTCTAGGATTTTTAGGATTTTTTGGGGTTTTCTAGGGTTTTCTAGAATTTTTAGAGTTTTTAGGGTTTTCTAGGGTTTTTTAGGGTTTTCTTGGAATTTTTTGGATTTTCTAGGGTTTTTAGCGTTTCTAGGGTTTTTTAGGGATTTCTAGGATTTTTTTAGGTTTTCTAGGGTTTTGTAGCGTTTTCTAAGGTTTTGTAGCTTTTTAGTATTTTATAGGATTTTTTGGGTGTTTTAGAGTTTTCTAGGGTCTTTTAAAGTTTTTTTGGATTTTTTAGGGTTTTCAGGTTTTTCTAGGGTTTTCTAAGGATTTTTATGGTTTTCTAGGGTTTTTAGGGTTTTTAGCGTTTTCTAGGGTTTTTAGGATTTTTAGCGTTTTCTAGTGTTTTCTAGTGTTTTTAGGATTTTTTTAGGGTTTTCTAGGATTTTTTAGGTTTTTTAGGGTTTTCTAGGGTTTTTAGTGTTTTTTAGGGTTTTCTAGGATCATTTAGGTTTTTTAGGGTTTTCTGTAATTCTAAGGAATTTCAAAGGTTTTCTAGAATTTTTTTACGGTTTTTTTAGATTTTTTTTGCGGTTTTTTAGGGTTGTTTTAGGGGTTTTAGGGTTGTGTAGTATTTTCTATGGTTGTTAGGGTTTTTTAGGGTTTTCTAAGGTTTATAGGGTTTTTTTAGTGTTTTCTAGGGTTTTTAGGGTGTTTTGGGGTTTTGTGGAATTTTTAGGATTTTTTTAGGGTTTTCTAGGGTTTTCTGTGTTTTTAGTGTTTTCTAGGGTTTTTAGTGTTTTTTAGGGTTTTTCTAGGGTTTTCTAGAGTTTTTAGAGTTTTTTAGGGTTTTCTAGGGTTTTTTAGGATTTTTTAGGGGTTTTTTAGGAATTTGTATGATTTTTTAGGGTTTTCTAGGCTTTGTAGGTTTTTTAGGGTTTTTTAATGTTTTCTAGGGTTTTTAGTCTTTTTTAGGGTTTTTAGGATTTTTTAGGGTTTTTAGGATTTTTTAGGGTTTCCTAGGGATTTTAGGGTTTTTTAGGGGTTTCTAGGGTTTTTTAGGTTTTTAGGATTTTTTTAGGGTTTTCTAGGATTTTTAAGGTTTTTTTTATGATTTTTAGGATTTTTTAGGGTTTTCTAGTGTTTTCTATGGTTGTTAGAGTTTTTAGGGTTTTCTAGGAGTTCTAGGGTTTTTTAGTGTTTTCTAGTGTTTTTAGGATGTTCTAGGGCTTTCTAGAATTTTTAGGATTTTTTAGGGTTTTCTAGGAATTTTTAAGGTTTTCAGGGTTTTTTGTGTTTTTAGTGTTTTCTACGGTTTTTAGTGTTTTCAGGGTTTTCTAGAGTTTTCTAGAGTTTTTAGAGTTTTTTAAGGTTTTCTAGGGGTTTTTAGGATTTTCTAGGGTTTTTAGCGTTTCTAGGGTTTTTTAGGGATTTCTAAGATTTTTTTAGGTTTTCTAGCGTTTTCTAAGGTTTTGTAGTTTTTTAGTATTTTCAAGGATTTTTTTGGTGTTTTAGGATTTTCTAGGGTCTTTTAAAGTTTTTTGGATTTTTTAGGGTTTTTAGGTTTTGCTAGGGTTTTCTAAAATTTTTTATGGTTTTCTAGGGTTTTTAGGGGTTTTTAGCGTTTTCTAGGGTTTTTAGGATTTTTAGCATTTTCTAGGGTTTTCTAGGATTTTTTAGGATTCTCTAGGGTTTTTTTAGTGTTTTTAGGATTTTTTAGGGTTTTCTAGGATTTTTTAGGTTTTTTAGGGTTTTCTAGGGTTTTTAGTGTTTTTTAGTGTTTTCTAGGATCTTTTAGGTTTTTTAGGGTTTTCTGTGATTCTAAGGGATTTCTAAGGTTTTCTAGGGTTTTTTTTACGGTTTTTTAGTGTTTTTTGGGGTTTTTTAGGGTTTTCTAGAGTTCTTAGAGTTTTTTAGGGTTTTCTAGGGTTTTTAGGATTTTTTAGGGTTGTTAGAGTTTTTTAGGATTTTCTAGAATTTTTATGGTTTTCTAAGCTTTTTTAGGGTTTTTTAGGGTTTTGCAGGGTTTTTTAGTATTTAGGATTAAAAACCCTAAAAAACAATAAAAGTCCAAGAAAACCCTAAAAGACCCTAAAAATCCCTAGAAAATCCTAGAAAACCCTAACAACGATAGAAAATCCTAGAAAATCCTAGAAACCCTAAAAACCTTAAAAAATCCAAGAAAATCCTTAAAACCCTAGAAAACTTAAAAATCCCTAAAAAACCATAGAAAACGCTAAAAACCCTAAAAAACCCAAGAAAACCTTAGAAAACCCTAAAAAACCTAAAAAATCCTAAAAAACCCTAAAAAATCCTAAAAACCCTAGAAAATCCTAAAAAACCTAAAAGAATCCTAGAGAACCCTACAAAATCCTTAAAACCTTAAAAAATCCTAGAAAACCCTAAAAAACCTAAAAAATACTAAAATTCTAGTGTTTTTAGTGTTTTGGAGGGTTTTTAGGGTCTTTTAGGGTTTTCTAGGGTTTTTAGGGTTTTAGGGTTTTTATAGGGTTTTAGGATTTTTTTAGTGTTTTTAGGGTTTTTGGGATTTTCTAGGGTTTTCTAGGGTTTTTTAAGTTTTTTAGGGTTTTTTAGTGTTTTTATGGTTTTCTAAGGTTTTTTAGGATTTTTTAGGAGTTTCTATGATTTTTTGTGTTTTTTAGGATTTTCTAGTGTTTTTAGTGTTTTCTAGGATTTTTTAGAGTATTTTAGGATTTTCTAGGATTTGTTATGGTTTTCTAGGATTTTCTAAAAAACCCAAAAAACATTATAAAAGCCTAAAAAACCTTAAAACCTTAAAAAATCCTAAAAACCCTAAAAAACACTAAAAACCCTAAAAACATTAAAAAATCCAAAAAACCCTAAACCCTAAACCCTAAACAACCCTAAAACACTCTGAGAACCCTAGAAAACACTAAAAAAATTACAAAACCTTAGAAAACGCTAGAAAATCCTAGAGAATCCTAAAAAAATTCTAGAAAATCCTAGAAATCCCTAGAAACCCTAGAAAACGCTAAAAATCTTAGAAAACCCTAGAAAATCCTAAAAAACTCTATAAACTCTAGAAAACCCCCAAAACCCTAGAAAACCGTAAAAAACCGTTGAAAACCTTAGAAAACCCTAAAAAACGCTAATAATTATAGAAAATCCTAGAAAACCTAAAAAAACCGTAGAAAATCCTAAAAAATCCTAAAAACCCTAGAAAACCCAAAAAACCCTAAAAAAAACCCTAGAAAACCCTAAAAAAACCCTTAAAACCTTAAAAAAAATCCTAAAACCCCCTAGAAAACCCTAAAAATCTTAAAAACCATAGAAAATCCTAAAAACCTAAAAAATACTAGAAAATCCAAAAAAATCCTAAAAACTCTAGAAAAACCATAAAAACCCTTGAAAACCTTAAAAATCCTAGAAAACCTTAAAAAACTTTAAAAAACCCTAGAAAACCCTAAAAACCCCAAAGAAAACCCTAAAAACCCCTAAAAACCCTAAAAACCCCAAAGAAAACCCTAAAAACCCTAGAAAACCCTTAAAATCCCTAGTAATCCCTAAAAACCTAGAAATCGCTAAAAAAACCCTAAAAACCCTAGAAGAGCCTAACAACCCTAGAAAAACCTAGAAAACCCTAAAAAACCCTAACCACCATAGAAAACCCTAAAAAACATAAAAACCCTAGAAAACCATAAAAACCCTAAAAAATCTTAGAAAATCCTAAAACGCTAAAAAATGCTACAAAAAACTAGAAAACCTAAAAAAACTCTAGAAATCCCTAAAAACCCTAGCGAAACCTAAAAAAAACCAAAGTAAACCCTAAAAACCATAACAACCCTAGTAAATTCTAAAGAACAATATAAACTCTAGAAAAACTCTAGGGCTTTTACGGTTTTCTAGTTTTTTTGGGGTTTTCTAGAGTTCTTAGAATTTTTTAGGGTTTCTGAGATTTTTAGGGTTTTCTAGGGTTTTTAGCATTTTCTAGTTTTTTTTGGGGTTTTCTAGGGTTTTTAGCATTTTCTAGGGTTTTTAGGGATTTCTAGGGTTCTCTAGGGTTTTTTAGGATTCTCTAGGGA
>NC_029792.2:69627990-69628221 GCF_000816755.2 Arachis ipaensis
ACGCCACGAAGATTCTGGTCAGGAGATCTAAGAGATATTCATTCTAGCTTATTTCATGTAGAACGGAAGTGTTTGTCAGGCGCGCGTTCATAATAGAGAAGGATGATGAGCGTCACACATAATCATCACCTTCATCACGTTCTTGGGTGTGAATGGATATCTTATAAGAGAAATAAGAAGAATTGAATAGAAAACAGTAGTACTTTGCATTAATCTTTGAGGAACAGCAGA
>NC_029792.2:69628703-69629203 GCF_000816755.2 Arachis ipaensis
TGTGTTTGGGCTGAGCCTGAGTGTTGCACGTGCAGAGGCCATTTGTGGAGTTTGTACGCCAGTTTCTGTGCCAGTTTGGGCGTTCAACTCTGGTTTTGGATCCTTTTCTGGCGCTGGACGCCAGATTTGGGCAGAAGGCTGGCGTTGAACGCCAGTTTACGTCGTCAATTCTTGGCCAAAGTATGGATCATTATATATTGCTGGAAAGCCCTAGATGTCTACTTTCCAACACAATTAGAAGCGCGCCATTTTGAGTTCTGTAGCTCCAGAAAATTCACTTTGAGTGCAGGGAGGTCAGAATCCAACAGCATCAGCAGTCCTTCTTCAACCTCTGAATCTGATTTCTGCTCAAGTCCCTCAATTTCAGCCAGAAAATACCTGAAATCACAGAAAAACACACAAACTCATAGTAAAGTCCAGAAATGTGAATTTAGCATAAAAACTTATGAAAACATCCCTAAAAGTAACTAGATCCTACTAAAAACATACTAAAAACAATG
>NC_029792.2:69635911-69636967 GCF_000816755.2 Arachis ipaensis
TCCTCTCAGTGAATAATATGCTCACGCACCCTGTCACGGCACGGCTATTCATCTGTCGGTTCTCGATCATGCTGGAATAGGATTCACCCTCCTTTTGCGTCTGTCACTAACGCCCAACAATCGCGAGTTTGAAGCTCGTCACAGTCATTCAATCATTGAATCCTACTCGGAATACCACAGACAAGGTTTAGACCTTCCGGATTCTCTTGAATGCCGCCATCATTCTAGCTTACGCCACGAAGATTCTGGTTAGGAGATCTAAGAGATACTCATTCTAGCTTAATTCATGTAGAACAGAAGTGTTTGTCAGGCATGCGTTCATAAGGGAGAAGGATGATGAGTGTCACATATAATCATCACCTTCATCACGTTCTTGGGTGCGAATGGATATCTTAGAAGCGAAATAAGATGAGTTGAATAGAAAATAGTAGTACTTTGCATTAATGTTTGAGGAACATCAGAGCTCCACACCTTAATCTATGGAGTGTAGAAACTCTACCGTTGAAAATACACAAGTGGAGGTCCAGGCATGGCCGAGATGGCCAGCCCCCTAAACGAGTTCAATAGTCTCCTAAGATGAACAATGGATTAAAACTGAGACCAAAGATGGTCAAAAAGACTAGTAAAAGGTCCTATTTATAATAAACTAGTCACTAGGGTTTACATGAGTAAGTAAATGATGCATAAATCCACTTCCTGGGCCCACTTGGTGTGTGTTTGGGCTGAGCCTGAGTGTTGCACGTGCAGAGGCCATTTGTGGAGTTTGTACGCCAGTTTCTGTGCCAGTTTGGGCATTCAACTCTGGTTTTGGATCCTTTTCTGGCGCTGGACGCCAGATTTGGGCAGAAGGCTGGCGTTGAACGCCAGTTTACGTCGTCAATTCTTGACCAAAGTATGGACTATTATATATTTCTGGAAAGCCCTGGAAGTCTACTTTCCAACGCAATTAGAAGCGCGCCATTTAGAGTTCTGTAGCTCCAGAAAATCCACTTTGAGTGCAGGGAGGTCAGAATCCAACAGCATCAGCAGTCCTTCTTCAACCTCTGAATCTGATTT
>NC_029792.2:69637093-69648045 GCF_000816755.2 Arachis ipaensis
AAAAATGTCACTTTATGGTGACTGAAGGAATTGTCCTTGGGCATAAAATTTCAAACAAGGGAATAGAGGTGGATCAAGCTAAAGTGGAAGTAATTGAAAAATTACCACCACTTGCTAATGTTAAGGCAATCAGAAGCTTTCTGGGGCATGCAGGATTCTACAGGAGGTTTATAAAGGATTTTTCAAAAATTGCAAAACCTCTGAGCAATCTGCTAGCTGCTGACACACCATTTATGTTTGACACAGAGTGTCTGCAAGCGTTTGAGACTCTAAAAGCTAAGCTGGTCACAACACCAGTTATTTCTGCACCAGACTGGACATTACCATTTGAACTAATGTGTGATGCCAGTGACCATGCCATTGGTGCAGTACTGGGGAAGAGGCATGACAAGCTTCTACATGTCATTTATTATGCTAGCCGTATTTTAAATGATGCCCAGAAAAATTACACAACCACAGAAAAAGAATTGCTTGCATTGGTTTATGCCATTGACAAGTTTAGATCATACTTAGTAGGATCAAAAGTGATTGTGTACACTGGCCATGCTGTTCTTAAATATCTACTCACAAAGCAGGATTCAAAACCCAGGCTCATAAGATGGGTGTTGCTTCTGCAAGAGTTTGATATAGAAATAAGAGACAGAAAAGGGACAGAGAACCAAGTGGCTGATCATCTGTCCCAGATAGAACCAGTAGAAGGGGAGTTTCCCCCCTCTATTGAGATCTCTGAGATCTTTTTGGATGAGCATTTGTTTGTCATTCAGGAAATACCATGGTTTGTAGATATTGCAAACTATAAAGCTGCAAGGTTCATACCCAAGGAGTACAGCAGGCAACAAAAGAAAAAATTAATTACTGATGCAAAGTACTACTTGTGGGATGAACCCTATCTCTTTAAGAGATGTGCAAACGGAATAATCCATAGGAGTGTGCCTAGAGAAGAAGCACAGAGGATCTTATGGTATTGCCATGGATCACAATATGGAGGCCATTTCGGAGGTGAGCGAACAGCCACCAAGGTCCTCCAATGTGGCTTCTACTGGCCTACACTCTATAGGGATTCCCGAGAGTTTGTACGTAACTGTGACAGTTGCCAAAGAGCTGGTAATCTGCCTCATGGTTACGCCATGCCTCAATAGGGAATCTTGGAGATTGAGTTGTTTGATGTATGGGGAATTGACTTCATGGGACCTTTCCCACCATCATACTCAAACACTTATATTCTGGTGGCAGTCGACTATGTATCAAAATGGGTAGAGGTCGTTGCCACACCCACCAATGATACTAAAACAGTGCTGAAGTTCCTCCAGAAACATATCTTCAGCAGGTTTGGTGTCCCTAGAGTACTAATCAGTGATGAGGGCACTCACTTCTACAACAAACAGCTTTACTCTGCCATGGTCCGGTATGGGATTCGCCACAAGGTGGCGACTCCATATCATCCACAGACAAATGGGCAAGATGAAGTCTCTAATAGAGAAATAAAAAGAATTCTAGAACGGACTGTAAGTACCCGTAGATAGAATTGGGCGAGAAGCTTGGATGATGCTCTGTGGGCTTACGGAACAGCATTCAAGACTCCTATAGGGACCTCTCCATACCAGCTTGTGTATGGTAAGGCCTGTCGTTTGCCCGTGGAACTGGAGCATAAGGCCTACTGGGCAACCAGATTCCTAAACTTTGATGCCAAATTAGCTGGAGAAAAAAGATTGCTCCAGCTGAATGAGCTAGAGAAATTCAGACTCACTGCTTTCGAAAATGCCAAGCTTTACAAAGAGAAAGCAAAAAGATGGCATGACAGAAAGCTGTCATCTAGAGTCTTTAAACCAGGACAGAAAATTCTGTTGTTTAACTCTTGGCTCAGGCTATTCCCCGGTAAACTGAAATCCCGGTGGAGGGGACCATATGTGATTACAAGTGTGTCATCATATGGCTATGTGGAGCTTCAAGACATTGATTCTGATGAGAAGTTCATTGTTAATGGACAGAGAATCAAGCATTATCTTGAAGGCAATATTGAGCAAGAATGCTCAAGGCTGAGGCTAGATTAAAAGCTCAGCAAGGTCCAGCTAAAGACATTAAAGAAGCGCTTATTGGGAGGCAACCCAATGTCATTTAATTATATCTATTTTTTTTCCATTGCTATTTTATGTTTTCTTTAGGTTGATGATCATGTAAAGTCACAAAAACTACTGAAAAATCAAAAAACAGAATAAAAAACAGCAGAAGAAATGGCACACCTTGAAGGAGGAGCAATCTGGCGTTTTAACGCCAAAAACAAGCATCTGTCTGGCGTTTAACGCCAGAAACAAGCATCAACCTGGCGTTAAACGCTAGAAACAGGCTACATTTGGGCGTTTAACGCCAAAAACAAGAAGCAAGCTGGCGTTTAACGCCAGAAATGCATGCTAAGGGCATTTTACACGCCTAATTGGAGCAGGGATGTTAAGTCCTTGACCCCACTGGATCTGTGGACCCCACAGGATCTCCACAGGATCTGTGAATCCCACAGGATCCCCACCTACTCCACCTCTTCTTCTCTACTCTTCCCACCTTTTCATAATATTCTTCCCCAAATACCCTTCACCAATCACCTCTATTACTCCTCCAAAACCATCATACAACCTACCTACACCCACCCACTCAAATTCTAGTGGATAGGAGGGCCTAAAGGAATAAAATCCTGGCCTAAGCGGCTAAACCAAGCTGTCCCTAACCATGTGCTTGTGGCGTGAGGGTGTCAAGTGAAAACTTGAGACTGAGCGGTTAAAGTCGAGGTCAAAAGCAAAAACAGAGTGTGCTGAAGAACCCTGGACACCTCTAATTGGGGACTTTAGCAAAGCTGAGTCACAATCTGAAAAGATTCACCCAGTTATGTGTCTGTGGCATGTATGTATCCGGTGGTAATACTGGAAAATAGAGTGCTTAGGGCCACGGCCAAGACTCATAAAGTAGCTGTGTTCAAGAATCAACATACTGAACTAGGAGAATCAATAACACTATCTGAATTCTGAGTTCCTATAAATACTAATCATTCTGAACTTCAAAGGATTAAGTGAGATGCCAAAACTGTTCAGAAGCAAAAAGCTAATAGCCCCGCTCATCTAATTAAGACTGATCCTCATAGATATTTTTGGAATTCATTTTATATTCTCTTCTTTTTATCCTACTTTGTTTTTAGTTGCTTGGAGACAAGCAACAATTTAAGTTTGGTGTTGTGATGAGCGGATAATTTATACGTTTTTTGGCATTATTTTTAGGTAGTTTTTAATATGTTTTAGTCACTTTTTATTATATTTTTTATTAGTTTTTAAATAAAAATCACATTTCTGGACTTTACTATGAGTTTGTGTGTTTTTCTGTGATTTCAGGTAATTTCTGGCTGAAATTGAGGGAGCTGAGCAAAAATCTGATTCAGGCTGAAAAAGGACTGCTGATGCTGTTGGATTCTGACCTCCCTGCACTCGAAATGGATTTTCTGGAGCTACAAGAGTTCAAATGGCGCGCTCTTAATTTCGTTGGAAAGTAGACATCCAGGGATTTCCAGCAATATATAATAGTCCATACTTTGCTCAAGGATAAACGATGTAAACTGGCGTTCAACGCCAGTTCCATGCTGCGTTCTGGCGTTAAACGCCAGAAACAGGTTACAAGTTGGAGTTAAACGCCCAAAACAGGTTACAACCTGGCGTTTAACTCTAGAAACAGCCTAGGCATGTGTAAAGCTCAAGTCTCAGCCCCAGCACACACTAAGTGGGCCCCAAAAGTGAATTTTTGCACTATCTATCATAGCTTATTCATTTTCTGTAAACCTAGGTTACTAGTTTAGTATTTAAACAACTTTTAGAGATTTATTTTGTATCTCATGACATTTTTAGATCTAAACTTTCTACTCTATGACGGCATGAGTCTCTAAACTCCATTGTTGGGGGTGAGGAGCTCTGCTGTGTCTCAATGAATTAATGCAACTATTTCTGTTTTCCATTCAAACACGCTTGTTTCTATCTAAGATGCTCATTCGCACTTCATTATGATGGATGTGATGATCCGTGACACTCATCACCATTCTCAACCTATGAACGCGTGCCTGACAACCACTTCCGTTCTACCTTCGATTGAATGAGTATCTCTTGGATTCCTTAATCAGAATCTTCGTGGTATAAGCTAGAACCCATTGGCAGCATTCTTGAGAATCCAGAAAGTCTAAACCTTGTCTGTGGTATTCCGAGTAGGATTCAGGGATTGAATGACTGTAACAAGCTTCAAACAGGGTTGGGCGTAGTGACAGATGCAAAAGGATCAATGGATCCTATTCCAGCATGAGTGAGAACTGACAGATGATTAGCCGTGCGGTGACAGCGCACCTGGACCATTTTCACTGAGAGGACGGATGGTAGCCATTGACAACAGTGATCCACCAACACACAGCTTGCCATAGGAGGAACCTTGCGTGCGTGAAGAAGAAGAAAACAGGGGGAAAGCAGAGATTCAAAAGACAAAGCATCTCCAAAACTCCAACATATTCTCCATTACTGCATAACAAGTATTTAATTCATGCTCTTTTATTTTTCGCAATCCAAACTGATAATTATAATTGATATCCTGACTAAGAATTACAAGATAACCATAGATTGCTTCAAACCAACAATCTCCGTGAGATTCGACCTTTACTCACGTAAGGTATTACTTGGACGACCCAGTGCACTTGCTGGTTAGTGGTACGAGTTGTGAAAAGTGTGATTTTCAATTCGTGCACCAAAGGGAGTTCTTGAAATTGATACTCTGAATGCCATATTGGCTCAGAACAAAATATTGACTCAGCAAGTCAATATGATATCTCCGAGTCTGAATGGATTGAAGGAATTATCCAACAGTACTAAAGAGGCATCTTCTGAAGAAGAAGCCTATGATCCTGAGAACCCTGCAATAGCAGAGGTGAATTACATGGGTGAACCCTATGGAAACACCTATAATCCCTCATGGAGAAATCATCCAAATTTCTCATGGAAGGATCAACAAAAGCCTCAACAAGGCTTTAATAATGGTGGAAGAAACAGGTTTAGCAATAGCAAACCCTTTCCATCATCCACTCAGCAAAAGATAGAGAGTTCTGAGCAGAATCTATCTACCTTGGCAAATATAGTCTCTGATCTATCTAAGGCCACTTTAAGTTTCATGAATGAAACAAGGTCCTCCATTAGAAATCTGGAGGCACAACAGTCAAACTCTAAGTTTGGTGTTGGGAGGCCACAACTAAACTCTAAGTTTGGTGTTGAACCCCCACATTCAAACTCTAAGTTTGGTGTTGGGAGGTTCCAACCTTGCTCTGAACATCTGTGAGGCTCCATGAGAGCTCACTGTCAAGCTATTGACATTAAAGAAGCGCTTGTTGGGAGGCAACCCAATGTTATCTAATTATATTTATTTTGTTTTCTGTTGTTATTTTATGTTTTCTTTAGGTTGATGATCATGTGAAGTCACAAAAACTACTGAAAAATAAAAAAACAGAATGAAAAATAGAATGAAAAATAGCACACCCTGGAGGAGAACAGTCTGGCGTTTAAACGCCAGAAACAAGCATCTGTCTGGCGTTTAACGCCAGAAACAGGCACCAAGCTGGCGTTTAACGCCAGAAACAAGCATTTACCTGGCGTTAAACGCCAGAACAGAGAATGGAAGTGGCGTTTTACGCCAGAAACAAGCAGTAGTCTGGCGTTAAACGCCAGGATTGCATGTATAGGGCATTTTACACGTCTAAAGGGTGCAGGGATGAAAAATCCTTGACACCTCAGGATCTGTAGACCCCACAGGATTCCCTCAGGATCTGTGGACCCCACAGGATTCCCTCAGGATCTGTGGATCCCACAGGATCCCCACCTAACCCTATTCTCTCCTCTTCACACCTTTTCATAACTCTCTTCCCCAAATGCCCTTCACCAATCACTCTCTCCCATCACCCCCCTCACCACTCACACCATCTTCTCTTCCCCATAAACCCCACCTACCTTCAAATTCAAAATATTTTCCCTCCCAAACCCAACCCTAAATGGCCGAACCCTAAACCCCTCCCCACTTCTATATAAACCCCTCATTCCTTCTTCTATTTCACACAACACAACCCTCTCTTCTTCCACTTGGCCGAAACCTACTCTCTCTCCCTCTCCTCCATTTCTCTTCTTCTTCTACTTCTTTCTTTTTTTTTTGCTCGGGGACGAGCAAACATTTTAAGTTTGCTGTGGTAAAATCATTGCTTTTTGTTTTTCCATAACCATTTATGGCACCTAAGGCTAGAGAAACCTCTAGAAAGAGGAAAGGGAAGGCAATTGCTTCCACCTCTGAGTCATGGAAGATGGAGAGATTCATCTCAAAGGTTCATCAAGACCACTTCTATGAAGTTGTGGCCAAGAAGAAAGTGATCCCTGAGGTTCCTTTCAAGCTCAAAAGAAATGAGTATCCGGAGATCCGACTTGAGATTCAAAGAAGAGGTTGGGAAGTTCTCACAACCCCATTCAACAAGTCGGGATCCTAATGGTTCAAGAGTTTTATGCAAACGCATGGATCACAAGGAACCATGATCAAAGTGTGAACCCAAATCCAAAGTATTGGCTTACTATGGTTCGGGAAAAATACTTAGATTTCAGTCCGGGAAATGTAAGGCTAGCGTTCAACTTGCCAATGATGGAAGAAAACGCACGCCCCTACACAAGAAGGGTCAACTTTGATCAAAGGTTGGACCAAGTCCTTATGGACATATGTGTGGAAGGAGCTCAATGGAAAATTGACTCAAGGGGCAAGCCGGTTCAACTAAGAAGGCTTGACTTCAAACTAGTGGCTAGGGGATGGCTAGAGTTCATTCAATGCTCAATCATTCCTACTAGTAACCAGTCTGAAGTTACTATAGACCGGGCCATCATTATCCATAGTATCATGATTGGAGAAGAGGTGGAAGTTCATGAGATTATACCTCAAGAACTCTACAAGGTGGCTGACAAGTCCTCCACTTGGGCAGGATTAGTCTTTCCTCACCTCATTTGCCACCTCTGAAATTCAGCTGGAATTGACATAGAGGGAGACATCCTCATTGAAGAGGATAAGCCCATCACTAAGAAAAGGATGGAGCAAACAAGAGAATTTCTAGCCTTTACTATGAGTTTGTGTGTTTTTCTGTGATTTTAGGTATTTTCTGGCTGAAATTGAGGGACTTGAGCAAAAATCAGATTCAGAGGTTGAAGAAGGACTGCAGATGCTGTTGGATTCTGACCTCCCTGCACTCAAAGTAGATTTGCTGGAGCTACAGAACTCCAACTAGCGCGCTCTTAATTGCGTTAGAAAGTAGACATCCAGGGCTTTCCCAAAATATGTAATAGTCCATACTTTGCTCGAGTTTAGAGGACGCAAACTGGCGTTCAACGCCAGTTCCATGCTGCATTCTGGAGTTAAACGCCAGAAACAGGTTGCAAAGTGGAGTTAAACGCCAGAAACAGGTTACAAACTGGCGTTCAACTCCAAGAGAAGCCTCTACACGTGTAAAGCTCAATGCTCAGCCCAAGCACATACCAAGTGGGCCCCAGAAGTGGATTTCTGCATCATTTACTCATTTCTGTAAACCCTAGTAACTAGTTTAGTATAAATAGGACTTTTTACTATTGTATTTACATCTTTGGATTATCTTTAGTTTCATCTTTAGATCACGTTTGGGGGCTTGCCATTCGGCCATGCCTAAACCTTCATCACTTATGTATTTTCAACGGTAGAGTTTCTACACACTATAGATTAAGGTGTGGAGCTCTGCTGTTCCTCATGGATTAATGCAAAGTACTACTGTTTTTCTATTCAATACAAACTTATTCCGCTTCTAAGATATTCATTCGCACTTCAATGTGAATGTGATGATCGTTACAATCATCATCATTCCCAACTTATAAACGCGTGCCTGACAACCACTTCTGTTCTACCTTAGACTGAATGGGTATCTCTTGGATATCTAATACAGGGGACCGAGTCCGAGATATTAGAATCTTCGTGGTATAAGTTAGAACCCATGGACGGTCATTCTTGAGATCCAGAAAGTCTAAACCTTGTCTGTGGTATTCCGAGTAGGATCTGGGAAGGGATGGCTGTGACGAGCTTCAAACTCGCGAGTGCTGGGCGTAGTGATAGACGCAAAAGGATAGTAAATCCTATTCCAGTATGATCGAGAACCGACAGATGATTAGCCATGCAGTGACAGCACATTGGACCATTTTCATAGAGAGGATGGGATGTAGCCATTGACAACGGTGATGCCCTACATAAAGCTTGCCTGGAAAGGAGTAGGAATGGTTGGATGAAGACAGCAGGAAAGCAGAGGTTCAGGAGGAACGAAAAGCACCTCTATACTCTTATCTGAAACTCTCACCAATGAATTACATAAGTATCTCTATCCTATTTTAATTATCCTTTAGTACACTATAATCTCTTAATACATTTGAATCCGACTGACTGAGATTTACAAGGTGACCATAGCTTGCTTCAAGCCGACAATCTCCGTGGGATCGACCCTTACTCACGTAAGGTTTATTACTTGGACGACCCAGTGCACTTGCTGGTCAGTTGTGCGAAGTTGTGACAAAGAATTAAGATTATAAACGTGCGTATAAAGTTTTCAGCACCGTTACCAAGGAATGGAACCGTCACGATTTCTGCGCACCACGCACGCGTGGATCGCAAAAGCAATCGGCGCGCACGCACGCATGGCGCGCACGCGTGAGAAGCTGCACGTGACCTCATTAAAGGAAATCGTGCCTGGTGATTTCTGAGGCTCATTAGGCCCAATTTCAAGCTGTTTCTGCATAGGAAAGGACCCAAGGATGCTAGGGGAAGAAGGGAGATCACTCATTTACACTAGGACATAATTTTTAGCTAGTTTTTGGTTCTTTTGTTGTTCTAGAGGGAGAAACCCTTGTTCCTCTCTAGATCTAGTTTTAATTTGATTGTCCTTTGTTGATTTGTGACTTGGATCTTGTTAATTACTAGTTTTAATTGTTCAATTTGAATTCCTTAGTATAATTTTGCTTAGATCTTGTGTTAGTTTTATGAATTCTTTTCAATTGTCCTTTTATACCCATTTCATGAATGTTGTGAATCTTGACTTGTTGATGTTGCATTGATGATTTCTATGATTAATTATGTTGTTTGGATGATTGTAAGTTGATAATTGTTAGTGGGTACTTGTTAATTTCAATTTAATATTTTCATACTCATAACTCACAACCCCGGACTTCTAACTAATGTCGAAGCACATGTTTGCCCATTCCTTATGAGACAACCCGAGGTTTAAATACTTCGGTTATTTCTATTGGGTTGAACTTGTGACAACCAAATCCCTCTTCTAAATTTGACCCCCAAAGATTGTTGTTGGTAGAGCTATACTTGCAACGCGGTTTTATTAAAGAGAATCTTTACCAATACACCCTTGGGACCGTGTCAGTTGCCTCCTAAAAAGCGCTTCTTTAATGTCAATATCTTGACAGTGAGCTCTCATGGAGCCTCACAGATAATCAGAGCAGGGTTGGGGCCTCTCAACACCAAACTTAGAGTTTGGTTGTGGCCTCCCAACACCAAACTTAGAGTTTGAATGTGGGGGTTTTGTTTGACTCTGTATTGAGAGAAGCTTTTCATGCTTCCTCTCCATGGTTACAGAAGGAGAACCTTGAGTCTTATAGTTTGCAATGTCTGCAAACCACAGAGCTTCCTGAATAGCAAATAATTGCTCATTTGGAAAGGTTTCAGAGATCTCAGTAAGAGGGAGGGATGCTCCTGCTACTGGTTCTATCCGAGACAGGTGATCAGCTACTTGATTCTCTGTCCCTTTTCTGTCTCTTATTTCTATATCAAACTCTTGCAGAAGCAACACCCATCATATAAGCCTGGGCTTTGAATCCTGCTTTGTGAGTAGATATTTAAGAGCAACATGGTCAGTGTACACAATCACTTTTGATCCTACTAAGTATGATCTAAACTTGTCAATGGCATAAACCACTGCAAGCAGCTCTTTTTTTGTGGTTGTGTAATTTTTCTGGGCATCATTTTAACCACGGCTAGCATAATAAATGACATGCAGAAGCTTGTTATGCCTCTGTCTCAATACTGCACCAATGGCATGGTCACTTGCATCACTGGTGCACGAAATTACAATCACACTTTTGCAACTCCACACAACTAACCAGCAAGTGCACTGGGTCGTCCAAGTAATACCTTACTTGAGTAAGGGTTGATCCCACGGAGATTGTCGGCCTGAAGCAAGCTATGGTTATCTTGTAACTCTTAGTCAGGATATCAATAATTTTCAGTTTTAATTGTAAAAAGTGGCGTTTAACGCTTAAAATGCCCTTTACTGGCATTTTCTTGCCAACAAGCTCCTTTTCTCTGCTTTTTGCACTGAATCCTTCTGTAACTCTGTGAATTCCTTCAATTTTGATGATTAACCTTTGAAGAAAAATGTATATCAACTTTTACAAGTATTAATTAAGACAAATAACTTGCTAATGGCTGGGTTGCCTCCCAGCAAGCGCTTCTTTATTGTCTTTAGCTGGACCTTTACTGAGCTTCATTCAAGCCTCAGTTTTGAGCATTCTTACTCAAAATTGCTTTCAAGATAATGTTTGATTCTCTGTCCATTAACAATAAACTTTTTATCATAATCAATATCCTGAAGCTCAACATATCCATACGGTGATACACTAGTGATCACATATGGTCCCCTCCTCCGGGATTTCAATTTCCCGGGGAATAGTCTGAGCCTAGAGTTAAATAGCAGAACCTTCTGTCCTGGTTCAAAGACTCTAGATGACAGTTTCTTATCATGCCACCTCTTTGCTTTTTCCTTATAAATTTTTGCATTTTCAAAAGCATTGAGTATGAACTCCTCTAGCTCATTTAGCTGGAGCAATCTTTTCTCACCAGCTAACTTA
>NC_029792.2:69648235-69649710 GCF_000816755.2 Arachis ipaensis
AGAGCTCCTCACCCCCAACAATGGGGTTTAGAGACTCATGCCGTAGAGAATACAATAAGAAACGTGTAATGTGTGATGAGGTACAAGATGAATCACTAAAAGTAGTTTTTATAGTGAACTGGTGAACTAGGGTTACAGAAAATGAGTAATTTAGGGTGTTTAGTGTAAAAATCCACTTCCGAGGCCCACTTGGTGTGTGCTTGGGCTGAGCTTTGAAGCTTTCATGTGTAGAGACTTTTCTTGGAGTTAAACGCCAGCTTTTGTGCCAGTTCCGGCGTTAAACGCCAGAATTCTTGAGCTGACTTGGAACGCCTGTTTGGGCCATCAAATCTCGGGCAAAGTATGGACTATTATATATTGCTGGAAAGCCCAGGATGTCTACTTTCCAACGCAATTGAGAGCACACCAATTGGGTTTCTGTAGCTCCAAAAAATCCACTTTGAGTGCAGGGAGGTCAGAATCCAACATCATCTGCAGTCCTTTTTCAGCCTCTGAATCAGATTTTCGCTCAGGTCCCTCAATTTCAGCCAGAAAATACCTAAAATCACAGAAAAACACAAACTCATAGTAAAGTCCAGAAAAGTGAATTTTAAATAAAAACTAATAAAAATATAATAAAAACTAATTAAAATATACTAAAAACATACTAAAAACAATGCCAAAAAGCGTATAAATTATCCGCTCATCAATCACACATTAGTTCCAAAGGTAATGTCCAATCTGGTGCAGAAGTAACTGGTGTTGTGACTAGCTTAGCTTTCAGGGTTTCAAACGCCTGCAGACACTCTGTGTCAAACACAAATGGTGTGTCAGCAGCTAGCAGATTACTCAAAGGTTTTGCAATTTTTGAAAAATCTTTTATAAACCTCCTATAGAATCCTGCATGCACTAGAAAGCTTCTGATTGCCTTAACATTGGTGGGTGATGCCAGGGCATCTTGGCCAGTTTCACTGACCTTTTCTTTACTGTTTTTAGGATAGTTTCATACATTTCTTTAGGAAANTTGGATCCTTTTTATCACCCTTGCCTTTTGGTTTAAAGGGGTATTGGCTTTTTCTGCTTGCTTTTCTTTTTCTTTTCTCTTCTTCTTCTTTTTTTTTTTGCAAGCTTTTCACTGCTTTTTCTTGCTTCAAGAATCAATTTTATGATTTTTCAGATCATCAGATAACATTTCTCCTTTTCCCATCATTTTTTCAAGAGCAAACAATTTTAACATTCATAAACAATAAACTTCAAAAATATGCACTGTTCAAGCATTCATTCAGAAAACAATAGTATTGCCACCACATCAAAATAATTAAACTGTTTTAAAATTCAAAATTCATGTACTTC
This sequence comes from Arachis ipaensis, assembly GCF_000816755.2. Lineage (NCBI taxonomy): Eukaryota > Viridiplantae > Streptophyta > Magnoliopsida > Fabales > Fabaceae > Arachis > Arachis ipaensis. The sequence goes on from NC_029792.2 coordinate 69,649,568, forward strand.
TTTTTCTTTTTCAATTAAAAATACTTTTTATTTAAGAAAGGTGATGGATTCATAGGACATTAATAGCTTTAAGACATAAACTTTAAATTTTTATTGATTATGGAATAAAAATAAGACTCAAAAATAAATATAAGCGCAGATCC
>NC_029792.2:69650687-69650965 GCF_000816755.2 Arachis ipaensis
GAACTCAGAATCCAGATAGTGTTATTGATTCTCCTAGTTAAGTATGTTGATTCTTGAACATAGCTACTTTATGAGTCTTGGTCGTGGCCCTAAGCACTTTATTTTCCAGTATTACCACCGGATACATAAATGCCACAGACACATAACCGGGTGAACCTTTTCAGATTGTGACTCAGCTTTGCTAGAGTCCCCAATTTGAGGTGTCTAGGGTTCTTAAGCACACTCTTCTTTTTGCTTTGGACCTCGACTTTAACCACTCAGTCTCAAGTTTTCACTTA
>NC_029792.2:69654668-69655519 GCF_000816755.2 Arachis ipaensis
TCGGTTCTCGATCATGTCGGAATAGGATCCATTGATCCTTTTGCGTCTGTCACTACGCCCAACACTTGCGAGTTTGAAGCTTGTCACAGTCATCCCTTCCCAAATCCTACTCAGAATACCACAGACAAGGTTTAGACGTTCCGGATCTCAGGAATGGCCGCCAATAATTCTAGCTTATGCCACGAAGGTTCCAATCTTAGATTAGAAACCTAAGAGATACACATTCAAGCTTGATTACATGTAGAACGGAGGTGGTTGTCAGGCACGCGTTCATAGGCGAGAATGATAATGATTGTCACGGATCATCACATTCATCAGGTTGAAGTGCAAATGAATATCTTAGAATAGAAGCAAGCGTGATAGAATGAAAAACAGTAGTAATTACAGTAATTCATGAAGAACAGCAGAGCTCCTCACCCCCAACAATGGGGTTTAGAGACTCATGCCGTAGAGAATACAATAAGAAACGTGTAAAGTGTTATGAGGTACAAGATGAATCACTAAAAGTAGTTTTTATAGTGAACTGGTGACCTAGGGTTACAGAAAATGAGTAAGCTAGGGTGTTTAGTGTAAAAATCCACTTTCGGGGCCCACTTGGTGTGTGCTTGGGCTGAGCATTGAAGCTTTCATGTGTAGAGACTTTTCTTGGAGTTAAACGCCAGCTTTTGTGCCAGTTCCGGCGTTAAACGCCAGAATTCTTGAGCTGACTTAGAACGCCTGTTTGGGTCATCAAATCTCAGGCAAAGTATAGACTATTATATATTTATGGAAAGCCCAGGATGTCTACTTTCCAACGCAATTGAGAGCGCGCCAATTGGGCTTCTGTAGCTCCAGAAATCCACTTTGAGTGT
>NC_029792.2:69656448-69658544 GCF_000816755.2 Arachis ipaensis
CAATTTGAAGATCTCTCTTATTTTGTCCAGATGAAAGTAAATAAGCCTCCCTCTGACCATGGTTCGGTAGGTATGAAACACGGTTCCAGTTATTCTTTGCTTATCTGTCAGCCACAGATTTAAGTAGAATTCCTGAACCATGTTTCTTCCAACCTTTGTCTCAGGATTGGCTAGAATTTCCCATCCTCTGTTTCAAATTTTCTCTTGGATCTCCGGATATTCATCCTCTTTCAGATTGAATTTAACTTCCGGGATCACTGACCTCAGACCCATTATTTTGTGGTAATGGTCTGCATGTTCTTTGGTTAAGAACCTCTCTTGATTCCAAAGACTCTTTGGAGTATTCTCTTTCTGGCCTCTTGATTTGGTTTGTTTTCCCTTAGGTTCCATGATCTTGATGAGTTTTAGCTCAGTGAACACGGAAAAACACACCAAACTTAGAGGTTTGCTTGCCCTCAAGCAAAAGAAAGGAAAGGGGAGAGAGAGGAGAAGAGGCAAATTCGAATTGTGGAGAGGAGGGGATGGCCGAATGTATATTTATAGGAGGACTCTTTTCTATGGGCAATCACAGTCCGTTCCAGGATTCTCTTTAGTTCTCTATTAGAGACTTCAGCCTGCCCATTTGTCTGTGGATGATACGGAGTTGCTACTTTGTGGCTAATCCCATATCGAACCAAAGCAGAGTAAAGCTGTTTATTGCAGAAATAGCTGCCCCCATCACTGATTAGTACTCTGGGAACACCAAATCTACTGAAAATATGTTTCTGGAGGAACTTCAGCACAGTCTTAGTATCATTAGTGGGTGTGGCAATTACTTCCACCCATTTAGACACGTAGTCTACTACCACCAGAATATAAGTGTTTGAGTATGATGGTGGAAAAGGACCCATGAAGTCAATACCCCATACATTAAACAACTCAATCTCTAAGATCTCTTGTTGAGGCATGGCATAACAATGAGGCAAGTTACCAGCTCTTTGGCAACTGTCACAGTTACGCACAAACTCTCGGGCATCTCTATAGAGAGTAGGCCAATAGAAGCCACATTGGAGGACTTTAGTGGCTGTTCGCTCACTTCTGAAATGTCCTCCATACTGTGATCCAAGGCAATGCCACAGGATCTTCTGTGCCTCCTCTCTAGGGACGCATCTGCGGATCATTTCGTCTGCGCATCTCTTAAAGAGATATCGTTCATCCCATAAGTAGTACTTTGCATCAGAAATTAGTTTTTTCTTTTGCAACCTGCTGTACTCCTGGGGTATGAACCTCACAGCTTTATAATTTGCAATGTATGCAAACCATGGTGCTTCCTGAATGGCAAAAAGTTGCTCATCCGAAAAGGTCTCAGAGATCTCAGTAGGAGGGAGGGACGCCCCTGCTACTGGTTCTATCCGGGACAGGTGAACAGCTACCTGGTTCTCTATCCCTTTTCTGTCTCTTATTTCTATATCAAACTTTTGCAGAAGCAACACCCATCTTATGAGCCTGGGTTTTGAATCCTGCTTTGTGAGTAGATATTTAAGAGCAGCATGGTTAGTATACACAATCACTTTTGAACCTACTAAATAGGATCCAAACTTGTCAATGGCATAAACCACTGTAAGTAACTCCTTTTCTGTGGTTGTGTAATTTTTCTGTGCGTCATTTAGAACACGACTGGCATAGTAAATGATGTGCAGAAGCTTGTTATGCCTTTGTCCCAACACTACACCAATGGCATGGTCACTGGCATCATACATTAATTCGAATGGTAATGTCCAGTCAGGTGCAGAGATGACTGGTGCTGTGACCAGCTTGGCTTTCAGGGTCTCAAACGCCTGCAAACACTCTGTGTCAAACACAAATGGCGTGTCAGCAGCTAGCAGGTTGCTTAGAGGTTTTGCAATTTTTGAAAAATCCTTTATGAACCTCCTATAGAATCCTGCATGCTCCAGAAAGCTTCTGATTGCCTTACCATTGGCAGGTGGTGGTAATTTCTCAATTACCTCTACCTTGGCTTGATCCACCTCTATCCCCTTGCTTGAAATTTTGTGCCCAAGGACAATTCCTTCAGTCACCATAAAGTGACATTTTTCCCAGTTTAAGACCAGGTTAGT
>NC_029792.2:69671965-69672679 GCF_000816755.2 Arachis ipaensis
TACCATATCAGAGAAGATAGAGAGCATGCACCTCTGAAAGGTTGCAGGTGCATTGCACAAACCAAAAGGCATTCTTCTGTAAGCAAATACTCTAGATGGACATGTGAATGCTGTTTTCTCTTGGTCTTGAGGATCCACTGCAATTTGGTTGTAGCCTGAATAGCCATCCAAAAAGCAGTAGTATTCATGGCCTGCTAGTCTCTCTAGCATCTGGTCTATGAATGGTAAAGGAAAATCATCTTTTCTGGTGGCTGTATTGAGCCTTCTATAGTCAATACACATACGCCACCCTGTAACTGTTCTTGTGGGAACCAGTTCATTCTTTTCATTATGAACCACTGTCATGCCTCCCTTCTTGGGGACAACTTGGACAGGGCTCACCCAGGGGCTATCCAAAATAGGATAAATAATCCCAGCCTCTAGTAACTTAGTGACCTCTTTCTGCACCACTTCCTTCATGGCTGGATTTAGCCGCCTCTGTGGTTGAACCACTGGCTTAGCATCATCCTCCAATAGGATCTTGTGCATGTATCTTGCTGGGCTAATGCCCTTAAGATCCCTTATGGACCACCCAAGAGCTATCTTGTGTGTCCTTAGCACTTGAATTAGTGCTTTCTCTTCCTGTGGATTTAAAGCAGAGCTTATGATCAATGGAAAAGTGTCACCCTCTCTCAGAAATGCATATTTCAGGGATGGTGGTAGTGGTTTGAGCTC
>NC_029792.2:69673775-69675648 GCF_000816755.2 Arachis ipaensis
CAACCCAAGCTTTCTGATAGTGGATGCAGGTATTAGGTTGATACTTGCTCCAAGGTCACATAGAGCTGTCTTGGTGCAAGCACCCTCTAATGTGCATGGTATCATAAAGCTTCTTGGATCTTGAAGCTTTTCTGGTAAGCTTTTTAGAATGAATGCACTGCATTCTTCAGTGAGAAAAACTCTTTCAATTTTTCTCCAATCCTTCTTATGACTTAAGATCTCTTTCATGAACTTAGCATAAGAGGGTATTTGCTCAAGTGCCTCTTCAAACGGGATCTTAATTTCAAGAGTCCTGAGATAGTCTGCAAAGCGGGCAAATTGTTTATCATGTTCTGCTTGGCGGAGCTTCTGAGGATAAGGCATCTTGGCTTTATATACTTCAACCTTAGTTGCTGCAGGTTTATTCCCTACAGAAGTGGTTGGAGAAGCCTTCTTAGAGGGGTTACTATCAGCACTTGCAGGTGTCTGATTCCTCATAGGCATTTGAACGCCAGGATTAGGTGCTGGATGGGCGTTTAACACCAGCTTCCCACCCTTTTCTGGCGTTTGAACGCCAGAACTAGACAAGGAATGGGCGTTTAACGCCAACTTTTCCCCCTTTTCTGGCATTTGAACGCCATAGTTATTCCTCTCTGGGCTCTTGATGTCCTCAGAGGGATTTTGGGCAGTGGTTTGGTCATCCTTTGTCATTTGTTCCTTTCTTGACTTTTTGCTACTTTGAACTGAGTTATTCAATGTCTTCCCGCTCCTTAGTTGGACAGCTTGGCATTCTTCTGTTATCTGTTTAGATAGCTGCTGTCTTGTCTGATTCAATTGTGCTTCCATATTCTTGTTAGCATTTTTAGTGTCTTAGAGCATCTCTTTGAATTCTGCTAATTGTTTTGTCATAAGGAGTAATTGCTAATTAAGTTCAACAATCTGTTCTTGAGGATTAGGATCAGTAGTTACTGCCATAGCCTCTTCTTTTATGGAGGACTCAATGTTTGAGTACAGATGTTGATTTCTAGCAACTGTATCTATGAGCTCTTGAGCTTCTTCAATTGTTTTTCTCATGTGTATAGATCCACCAGCTGAGTGGTCTAGGGACATCTGAGCTTTTTCTGTAAGCCCATAGTAGAAGATGTCATCAAGAAAGAACTAGGAACATGCAAATTTGAAAAAAATTAAAAGAAAATAAAAGCATGCAATTGACACTAAACTTAAAATATGAAACTAAACTCAAATAAAAGACTCTAAACCAATAAAAATAAAATATTCCTAATCTAAGCAACAAGATAAACCGTCAGTTGTCCAAACTCAAACAATCCCCGGCCACGGCGCCAAAAACTTGGTGCACGAAATTACAATCACACTTTTGCAACTCCGCACAACTAACCAGCAAGTGCACTGGGTCGTCCAAATAATACCTTCGTGAGTAAGGTTCGATCCCACGGAGATTGTCGGCTTGAAGCAAGCTATAGTTATCTTGTAACTCTTAGTCAAGATATCAATAATTCTCAGATTTAATTGTAAAAAGTAAAAGAACATGAAATAAATACTTGTTATGCAGTAATGAAGAACAGGTTGAGGCTTTGGAGATGCTTTGTCTTCTGAATCTCTGCTTTCCTACTATCTTCTTCTTCATGCACGCAAGGATCCTTCCATGGCAAGCTTTATATTGGGCATCACCGTTGTCAATGGCTACTTCCCGTCCTCTTAGTGAAAATGTTCCAAATGCGCTGTCACCGCACAGCTAATCATCTGTCAGTTCTCGATCATGTCGGAATAGGATCCATTGATCCTTTTGCGTCTGTCACTATGCCCAACACTCGCGAGTTTGAAGCTCGTCACAGTCATCCCTTCCCAGATCCTACTCAGAATACCACAGACAAAG
>NC_029792.2:69676395-69676621 GCF_000816755.2 Arachis ipaensis
TTGCCAATAACATTCTCAAAAAGCCATCAATGCCCACGTTAGAGAGTCACGTTAACTAAGTTAACGTGAACTCTAACGTGGAGAAGAGAAGTTGAGCCAACGTTAGTGCCACTTAACATTGTCACTAACGTTGGCAATTACTCATAAGTGGCCACGTTAGGAGCCACGTTAACCTAGTTAACGTGGCCTCTAACGTTAAGGGGGGAAGAGAAGCCAACGTTAGTGG
>NC_029792.2:69676633-69687774 GCF_000816755.2 Arachis ipaensis
ATTGAGGAAGAGATGAAAATGAACTTGATCCGGAGAATTGCAACATCTCCTAAGCCCAATGAACTCCCCATCTCTGATCTTACCCATTCTCTTTAATTTCTGCCATTTACTTTTATGAGCAAATCCCCCATTTCCATTTACAATTCTGCAATTTATTTTCAGTCATTTACTTCCAGTCCTTTAATTCTAGCATTTACTTTTCTGTTATTTACATTCCCGCCATTTTATTTTCTGCAACTCTCAACCCAAATCATGGATTCGCTCAACTAGAACATTCTTCTAATTAAAGTTGCTTGATCAATCAATCCCTGTGGGATTCGACCTCACTCTATTGTGAGTTTTTACTTGACGACAACTTCGGTACACTTGCCGAAGGGAGATTTGTTGAGAGACAAGTTTTCCATGCATCAGTGGGTGGTGTTAATTTTTCAATTACCTCTACCTTAGCTTGATCCACCTCTATTCCCGTGTTCGAAATTTTATGCCCAAGGACAATTCCTTCAGTCACCATAAAGTGACATTTTTCCCAATTTAGAACCAGGTTAGTCTCTTGGCATCTTTTCAGAACAAGTGCTAGATGGTTAAGACAGGAGCTAAATGAGTCTCCAAATACTAAGAAGTCATCCATGAAGACTTCCAGAAATTTCTCTACCATATCAGAGAAGATAGAGAGCATGCATCTCTGAAAGGTTGCAGGTGCATTGCACAGACCGAAAGGCATCCTTCTGTAGGCAAACACTCCAGAAGGACATGTGAATGCTATTTTCTCTTGGTCCTAAGGATCTACTGCAATTTGGTTATAACATGAATAGCCATCCAAAAAGCAGTAGTATTCATGACCTGCTAGTCCTTCTAGCATCTGGTCTATGAATGGTAAAAGAAAGTATCATAAAGCTTCCAGGATCCTTAAGCTTTTCTGGTAAGCTTGTTAGGATGACTGCACTGCATTCTTCAGTGAGAAAAACTTTTTCTGTTTCTCTCCAATCCTTCTTATGACTTAAGATCTCTTTCATGAACTTAGCATAAGAGGGTATTTGCTCAAGTGCCTCTACAAACGGAATATTTATTTCAAGAGTCCTGAGATAGTCTGCAAAGTGGGCAAATTGTTTATCCTGTTCCGCTTGGCAGAGTTTCTAAGGATAAGGCATTTTGGCTTTATATTCTTCAACCTTAGTTGTTGCAGGTTTATTTCCTACAGAGGCAGGTTGAGAAGCCTTCGTGAGGGAGTTATTATCAGCACTTGCAGGTGTCTGATCCCTCACTGGCATTTGAACACCAGAACTGAACATGGATTGGGCGTTTAACGCCAATTTTTCACCCTTTTCTGGCGTTTGAACACCAGAATTATTCCTCTCTGGGCTCTTGCTGTCCTCAGAGGGATTTTGGACAGTGGTTTGGTCATCCTCTGTCAGTTGTTCCTTTCTTGGCTTTCTGCTACTTTGAGCTGATTTATTCAATGTCTTCTCGCTCCTTAATTGGACGACTTGGCATTCTTCTGTTAAATGTTTAGATAGCTACTGTCTTGTCTGATTCAATTGTGCTTCCATATTCTTGTTAGAATTTTTAGTGTCCTGGAGCATCTCTTTAAATTCTGCTAATTGTTTTGTCACAAAGAGTAATTGCTGATTAAGTTCAACAATCTGTTCTTGAGGATTAGGATCAGTAGTTACTGTCCTAGCCTTTTCTTTTATGGAGGACTCACTGCTTGAGTACAAATATTGATTTCTAGCAGCCGTATCTATGAGTTCTTGAGCCTCTTCAATCGTCTTTCTCATGTGTATAGATCCACCAGCTGAGTAGTCTAGAGACATTTGAGCTCTTTCTGTAAGCCCATAGTAGAAGATGTCTAACTGTACCCACTCTGAAAACATTTCAGAGGGACATTTCCTTAGCATCCCTCTGTACCTCTCCCAGGCATTATAAAGGGATTCATGATCCTCTTGTTTAAAGCCTTGGATGTCCAGCCTTAGCTGTGTCATCCTTTTTGGAGGATAGAATTGATTCAGGAATTTGTCAGTTAACTGTCTCCATGTTTTTATGCTTGTTGTAAGTTGGTTATTTAACCACCTCTTAGCTTGATCTTTTAAAGCAAGTGGAAACACTAATAATCTGTAGACATCCTGATCCACTTCTTTATCACGTACTATGTCAGCAATTTGTAAGAACTGTGCCAGAAACTCAGTAAATTCTTCCTGTGGAAGACCGGAATACTGGCAATTTTGCTGCACCATGATAATGAGCTGAGGATTTAGCTCAAAACTGCTTGCTTTGATGGGAGGTATACAGATGCTACTCCCATATGCAGCTGTAATAGGGTTAGCATATGACCCCAGAGTCCTTCTGGACTGTTCATTTTCACTTATGTCCATGATGGAGAAAAGGAAATTGATATGAATTACAAATAAATTATATTTTTAAATTTTTTTATTTTGATTTAATTAAAAGTAACCGAATAAAATAAAATAAAATAAATGGAAGATAAAATAAAAGTTTCGAAAATTAGAAGAAAATGAAATAAAAGCAAATTGAAAACTAAATTAATTAATTAATAAAAAAGATTTTGGAAAAAGAATGCTTAGTTAATTTCAAAATATGAAGGAGAAAAGTAGTTAGGTGATTTTTTTTTAAAAAGATTTTGAAATTAGCGATCAAAAAGATATGATTGAAAATTATTTTGAAAAAGATATGATTGAGAAGATATGATTGCAATTTAAAAAAAATCCAAACTTAAAATATGAAACTAACTCAAATAAAAGACTCAAATTTAGTGACTGTAAACCAACAAAAATAAATTATTCCTAATCTAAGCAACAAGATAAATCGTTAGTTATCCAAACTTGAACAATCCCCAGCATCGGCGCCAAAAACTTGGTGCAAGAAATCGTGATTCACATTTTTCACAACTCCGCACAACTAACCAGCAAGTGCACTGGGTTGTCCAAGTAATACCTTACGTGAGTAAGGGTCGATCCCACGGAGATTGTTAGCTTGAAGCAATCTATGGTTATCTTGTAAGTCTTAGTCAGGAGATTAATAATAAAAATTACTTTTGTTTATGAAAACTAAATAACATGAAATAAAGGTTACTTGTTATGCAGTAATGGAGAACAGATTGAGGTTTTGGAGATGCTCTGTCTTCTGAATCTCCGCTTTCCTACTGTCTTCTTCTTCACGCACGCAAGGCTCCTTCCATGGCAAGCTGTATGTTGGTGGATCACCGTTGTCAATGGCTACCATCTGTCCTTTCAGTGAAAATGGTCCAAATGCGCTGTCACCGCATGGCTAATCATCTGTTGGTTCTCACTCATGTTGGAATAGAATCCATTGATTCTTTTGTGTCTGTCACTATGCCCAACACTCGCGAGTTTGAAGCTCGTCACAGTCATCCCTTCCCAGATCCTACTCGGAATACCACAGACAAGGTTTAGATTTTTCAGATTTCAGGAATGGCCGCCAATAATTCTAGCCTATACCACGAAGACTCTGATCATGAACCAGGAGGCTAAGAGATACACACTCAAGCTAGTACAGATAGAACGGAGGTGGTTGTCAGGCACGCGTTCATAGGTGAGAATGATGATGAGTGTCACGGATCATCACATTCATCAGGGTGAAGTGCAAGTGAATATCTTAGAATAGAGACGAGCGTGATTGAATGAAAAACAGTAGTAGTTGCATTAATTCATCGAAACACAGCAGAGCTCCTCACCCCCAATCAAGGAGTTTAGAGACTCATGCTGTAGAGATACAATGTAAAATGTGAAAATGTCATGAGGTACAAAATAAATCTCTAAAAGTTATTTAAATACTAAACTAGTAATCTAGGTTTACAAAAAATGAGTAAACTACGATAGATAGTGCAGAAATCCACTTCTGGGGCCTACTTGGTGTGTGCTGGGGATGAGACTTGAGCTTTACACGTGCCTAGGCTATTTCTGGAGTTAAACGCCAGGTTGTAACCTGTTTTGGGCATTTAACTCCAACTTGTAACCTGTTTCTGGCGTTTAACGCCAGAATGGAACATGGAACTGGCGTTAAACGCCAGTTTACATCGTTTATCTTTGAGCAAAGTATGGACTATTATATATTTCTGGAAATCCCTGGATGTCTACTTTCCAACGCAATTGAGAGCGTGCCAATTGGTCTTCTGTAGCTCCAGAAAATCCATTTCGAGTGCAGGGAGGTCAGAATCCAACAGCATCTGCAGTCCTTTTTCAGCCTCTGAATCAGATTTTTGCTCAGGTCCCTCAATTTCAGCCAGAAAATAACTAAAATCACAGAAAAATACACAAACTCATAGTAAAGTCCAGAAATGTAAATTTTGAATAAAACTAATAAAAATATACTAAAAAGTAATTAAAACATGCTGAAAACTACTTAAAAATAATGCCAAAAAGCGTATAAATTATCTGTTAATCAAGTATTACTTGGTATTCAAGGTTTTTAGACCTTACATTACTTTGGTGGAGGAGACACTTGCATGAAGAGTGAACTCACTAACCCAAGTCCCCAAGGATCCTTGACTGAAGTAAAGTAGAGTTCACAGCTCAAACCTCCTTTGGTGGGGACCAATACAATTCTCCCTGACATCAAACCTAAGTTTGGTGTTGGGTGTGCATTATTCCCCAAGGAGGATGGTCTCAAGAAGAAGGTGCCCGAGGGATGGAGAAATAAGAAGATCCCCACTGAAGATTTCTCACCAGGAATAAAGGTGGTATTTACTAAAAGTCTAATCTTGCCTCATACAGTGAACAAAATTAGGTTAGAATTTATTATTTTATTTTAGTTTCAAATCAAATTATGTTAGATATAAAAGGAAAAAGATTCAGCCTTCAGGGGGATCTTCTCTCTTACGCACTTTCACATTTTCGAAACCCTAGTTTTCTCTCTGAGTCATGAACCACTAACTCTCCTTGGATAAGGTTAGGATCTCTATTTATTTCAATGGATTAAGACTATTATAATTGTATTTTAATTAACGTATTGATTCTATTTCAAGGATTACTTTCGTTATTCATCTTATGAATCTGGGTAGATTGGAAGAATAATCCTTATTCTAATGCATTATTGTGATTCTTGGAAGAGTTTTCTCACTTGAACACTAGCTTGAAAGTAAATTCCTCCTAAATTGCTAATTACTTGGACTTAACAGGATACGTGACATATAATTCTCTTATATTTTGGTAATTAGGGTTTAAGTGGCTAATAAACTAGATTTGAACCTAACCCTCTAATCTATATTAAGTGACCAAGACAGTGGCAGTTGATTAGGTTAGAGGAGACTAAATCACTAAGGAATTAGGGTTAGTCAATTATAGTTTGCCAAGAAATGAATCTTGCATGATTAAAATAGTTGGTAAGAAAACTTAGTCCGGAACAATAAATAACTCCAAAATCTTAGCTGTTTTTCCACATATATATCACAACAACTCTATTGTTTGGTTTCTTACTCTCTGAAGTACTGTTTAATGCGATTTGCAACCTCAAAACATCACTTTCTACTTGCCTGACTAAGTGAGTCATTTGACTATTGTTGCTCAATCTATCAATCCTCGTGAGATCAACCCTCACTCACCTGAGGTATTACTTGATATGACCCAATGCACTTGCTGGTAAATTTGTGGGCTTTAAACTCCGCACCAGGCCACACGACTGCCTTGTTGTACTCTTCAAATCCATCATAAGAAAGTGGTAAGAAATTTGAGATTTCTCATCCATCCCTTACTCCCCTTCAATTTCATGTATTTGGCTTTAGGTGTTGAGAAATTGTGTAATTTTGATGGTTTAAAAGTACTCTAGTATAATGTTTAGTTGAGTTTCATCCAGTTGCTTAGTGAGTAAGGTAAGGAACTACTAAACTCTTATGAATTACTAATTTAGTGACACCTAGTATTGATTTTTGGTGAATTATATGAAATTAGATTGAATTTCTTATTGATTTGAAGTCAAATTAGTGAATTAGGACAAAATTCTGGTGGTTGAAGTTTGTTGAGTTGATTTGGAGACTTGGAACCTTGTGGACAAGATATTTTGTGGTGTTTTGTGAATTAGGGAGAAATTGGCCAAGGTATGATTTTGGTTTCTTATAGATTATAATGTTACATGAAAACTTAGGCTAGTTGCCATATGATAGGCTTGAATATTTTGAATGGTTGGATTTGATGGAATTAATGTGTGTGTATGTGTGTGTGATGCTGAATTAATAATGAAAAGATAATAATTTAGATGATTAAGTGATTGATAAGTAGAGGACTAGCGTTTGGTGATATATGAGAATACTTGGTATTGATATGGTTGTAATTAGGTTAGTTTTGGATTGAGAATTTGTAAAACTAAAGGATTTGAGCTTTTGGTAAACACTGAATAACCCTGTGAACTTCATAGCTACACTAGAAAATATGGCAGCTGCTATGCAGGCCACAACTGAGGTTTTAGGCCAGCAAGCTAATAATGGTAATGGCGGTTATGGTGGTAATGGGCCGATGGCATTAGCAACATTTCTAAAGGTGAATTCACTTATTTTCCGAGAAACCACAAATCCTACAGAAGCAGACAATTGGTTTCAGGTGATGAAAAGGGCTTTACAGGCTCAACACGTGTCGGAGGACCAGTATGTTGAATTTGCCACTTGTCAGCTGATAGGTGAAGCACGGTATTGGTGGCAGGAAGTTCACCGCTTGCTGCAGCTGGGCAATGCAGTGATATCTTGGGAGATCTTCCAATCCAAGTTCTATAAAAAATATTTTTCCAATTTAGTTAGAGTGGCGAAAGAGCTTGAGTTACTGCAGTTAAAGCAAGGTTCTATGACTGTAGCAAAATATACTAGCATGTTTGAGGAGTTTTGTCAGTTTTTTAAAGTTTGTCGGGATGCTGCAGAGGACTATGAAGAGTGAAAATGTATAAAGTATGAAGGTAGACTACGGAGCGATATTCTGAGTATTGTGGGGCCATTGGAGGTTAGATTTTTCTCTGAATTGGTGAATAAGAGTAGGGTTGTTGAGGATTGTGTGAGGAAAGCTACTTTAGAAAAGGGTGATCACCGAGTATTCTTCAAGAGGGATTAACGAAGGAATTTTGTGCCGAGAGGCCGGAATTTCAAGAGAAATGGCTACGGTCGACAACCATACCAGGGTCAGAACAACTTTCGGAGGTTCAATAATAACAACAACCAAGGCAGGGAAAAGGGGAAGCAAGCTCACGTTCCTCCTAACGACTTGACTTGCACGAGATGCGGGGGTTACCATCCAAACACTCCGTGTAGAGCTGGTTCGGGATTGTACTACTACTATGGTGGAGCCAGATATATGTCATGGACTTGTCCAGAGAAAAAGAACTAGGAGGCTGGGAGAGCTCAGCAGTGAGTTCGAGTTTTTATTATGACAGCGGATGGTGCTGCTAGGTCTGACACATTGATCAGAGGTAAATGTGAAATGGGTAACAAAATCTTGACTGATTTGTTTGATACTAGGGCATCATAGTAATTCATATTATTTGAGAAAACTGGTGAACTAGGATTGAAAATTTATGTATTAGCTTATGACTTACAAGTGCATACTCTTTCCTCTGAGGTTGTAGTAACTAGGCTAGGTTGTCACCAAGTGTCCTTTCGCATTGAAAATGGAACCTTCATCCATGACTTGATATGTTTGCTAATGACTGGACTTGATTTGATTATGGGTTTGGATTGGTTGTTAAAGCATCATGTATTATTAGACTGTTCGAACGATCAGTGCAGTTTATGTCTAAGGGTTCAGAAGGACCGCTGGTAGCAGAAGGTTATTACTTGAATTCTATTGTGGAAAACTGTAGAGGGAGTGCGTGTCAGGGTTTTGTGTTGTTGGTTGCAAGCTAGTCAGGAGAAGAACAGAACTTGGGTCAGATTATGGTAGTGAATGAATTTCTTAAGGTATTCCTTAAAGAAATACCTGAATTCCCTCGTTCTCGAGAAATCTAGTTTGCGATAGAACTGGTACTTGGAGCAGGACCAATTTTGATTATGTCATACTAAATGTCACCATTAGAACTGGCATAACTTAAGGCTCAGCTGGAAGAGTTAATGAATAAGAATTTAATTTAGCCATGCGTTTTTCTGTGGGGAGCACCGGTCTTACTGGTGAAAAAGAAGGATGGGAGCATGCGATTGTGCATGGACTATAGTCAACTAAACAAGGTGATAGTAAAGAACAAATATTCATTGTCGAGGATTGACAACTTGATGAATCAGTTACAAGGAGTTGGAGTTTTCTCAAAGATTGACTTGAAGTCTGGTTATCACAAGATAAGGGTGAAAGATGAAGACACCCCTAAGACTGCTTTCAGAACTCGTTATGGTCATTACGAGTACACTGTAATGTCGTTTAGGTTGACAAATGCCCCTACTGTATTCATGGATTACATGAATAGAATATTCCATTCTTTCTTAGATAAGTTTGTGGTAATATTCATCGATGATATTCTGATTTATTCTAAGACTAACGAGGAGCACGCAGAACACTTGATGGTTGTGTTGCAGGTTCTGAAAGAGGAAAGTTGTATGTGAAACTTTCAAAATGTGAATTCTGGAAGGAAGAGGTGAAGTTTCTGGGTCACGTAATAAGTAAGAACGATATTGCGGTGGATCCTTCTAAGGTTGAGGCAATGATGGATTGAGGACGGCCTACGTCAGTGACGGAGATTAGGAGCTTTTTAGGTTTAGCTGGATATTATCGAAGGTTATCAAGGGTTTTTCACAAATTGCGTTGCCTATGACAAAGTTAACTCGGAAGGACTCGCCATTTGCATGGACATCAGAATGCGAGGAGAATTTCCAAACCTTGAAGCAGATATTAACAACAGCGCATGTACTTGTGTTGCCTGAACCCAATGAGCCATTCGAGGTTTATTGCGATGCTTCCTTAAAGGGTCTAGGGTGTATGCTGATGAAACACCGGAATGTTGTGGCTTATGCTTCACGACAATTAAGACCGCATGAAGTAAACTATCTAACTCACGACCTAGAACTTGTTGTGGTTGTATTTGCGTTGAAGGTCTGGAGACACTATCTGTATGGGATTAAATTTTGAATCCTCTCAAATTATAAGAGCTTGAAGTACCTCTTCGATAAGAAAGAGCTTAACATATGTCAGAGGAGTTGGATAGAATTGCTGAAGGATTATGATTTTGAGCTGAGTTATCATTCGGGAAAAGCTAATGTGGTGGCGGATGTCCTGAGCCAAAAGTCCCTAAACGTTGCCTGGATGATGATTAAGGAAGAGAAGTTAATGAAAGATTTTGAGAATCTTAACTCGGACGTTAGAGAGGAAGCCAGAAATATGTGCTTACACCAATTGCATATCTCTAGTGATTTTAAGACTGAGATTTAGAAAGCTCAGCAGAATGATCAGGAGCTACAGGAAATCGTTCCAGAAATAGAACAGAGGAAGCAAGGAGAGGTTACTCGAGATAGGGAAGGAGTTTAGAGGTACAAAGAAAGGATTTGTGTGCCGAATGTGGGAGACTTAAAGCGAGATGTGTTGTCAAAGGCTCACAGGAGTGGATTCTCGATTCATCCTACCAAGATGTATCATGACCTGTAGGCGATGTTCTAGTGGTTAGGAATGAAAAATAACGTAGTGGTTCATGTATCTAAATGTTTGACTTTTCATACATTTTACTTCTACTAATGTATGTCAATCCAAAAAGAGCTTGGGATAACCTCCTTTGGATCTAAAAGGATGATTAATCTCCAACAATGATTCTTCTAAGCTTTTCCATTATTTCTTGATCAACTCTTCCTTCAATCTCTCCCAAATTTGTTAGAGTTTTGTTTCTTTTTAATTCTTCTTATTATTTTCCGTTGTTTATTCCCTTTTCATTCATCAACACATTCTTATATATTCCTCTCCCATTATTTGGCATGTATACCTCTGTGTTTTTCTTTTTACTATTTTTTTTCTGTGATTCAACTAGTTGTCCAATCTTGAATTATGAACTTGTGGATTCTATTTTTTTTTATTCAACCATTTCCTTCCTTCTATATTTCGCTTTCAAAGAGATAGTGGCACTCCATTCATTCTCCTCCCGTCCATATTTTGTATTTCCCTTAAGGAATGATTCTTGATTGCAAATGTCACAAATGCAAANCACTCCATTCATTCTCCTCCCGTCCATATTTTGTATTTCCCTTAAGGAATGATTCTTGATTGCAAATGTCACAAATGCAAATCTTTGAATTGAGCTTTCTCTCATTTTTCTCGACAAGAAGACGTCCACCACCTGACCTGCTCTATTAAACCCCTTCCATACCCATTGAATTGTTATTCTTTTCGACAAATTATCCATAAACACCACATAAGTTCTATGTTCTAATCTTCTGAAACTTTTGACCACCTACTTGTTTCTCCCTTGTCTTGGACTAACACCATAAATGGCTCGTTTCTAGCGAATGATGGCCTCTGACATTTCTTTTGGTTACTTTTTTCTACTCTCTCTCTCTCTCTCTTCAAAGTTTGTTTACTTCTCAATTGGACTCTCAATAGTGAAGCATCACAAATTTCAACTATCTATATGCTAATTTTCGAAGAATAATATGTTGTAAATAGTGCTACATCTAAGAAGTTATCTTAAGATAAAAATTTTAAGTCTTCAGAAACTCTTACTACAAAAATAAATTTTTCGTTGTGATTTTCTCATAATTTTTTGGATGATTCTCCCATTATCTTATTCAAATTGCATGTAATCACCCGCTATGTAAAGCTAATAGGAGTTCATTATGAAAACGAAGTATTTTAAAAATAATATTGTTATATTATCTAATCCATACAAGATATTTCAAAATAAATAAAGAAAAAATTTGAAATATTTTTTTTACAATCCTAACTTTTCATAAATTTTAAAATGCTCCATTTGAAGTCTGATCACAACTTTTATAACACAACTTTGTTATGAAATCTAATCTATTTTAGATTTATCATTTAAACAGGACCATATTGTAGTTTCGCTTTAACCATGATTCTGAAACCAAATCAAACTAGCTGATTCAACTGGGTTAACTAGGATTAGTCACCAAATCGATTTGATTCGGACAAAAATTTAATTTGCAATGAACCAGTTAAAGAATTGGAAATATTTGCCAAAGAACCAGTCGACTGATGCTCTTTTTT
>NC_029792.2:69687876-69689704 GCF_000816755.2 Arachis ipaensis
ATGGACCATTAGTGGCACATGTCACTTCATGGTTTAGCCACGTGTGATGATATGATGACGGATTGATCAGACGTCACAATATTATTTGGCTATGTGTCATCTTGTGCCACATGTCACAATATTATTTCTCCACGTATAATCTACTATGTCATCATTGTAGATGAATGAAATTGGTCCCCGACTTTGGATAAAGTGACTCATTTTTAGTCCGTGAAATTGAATATCGTGGACTAAATTAGTCCCTTCACCAGCTTTTTTGGTTTTGTTATGAATTTAAAATTCTCAATATCATTGAATGCACTAATTTTAATTATATTTTTTCACATATTTTTAAAATACAAATACTTTTGATAAATATTTTTAATATTTTAGTTTTAATCATATAATTTTTTTAATAATAATTTAATATTGATAACTATATGACATGAGATTTGTGATGAAATCACATATTCACTTTAGATAAGATCATAAATTCAGATGACTAAATTATCATCTCTTACTATAAATATCTCAATAAACTCAGGTATTTCTCAATCCAATTGTCACATAAATCAATTTAAAACCATACTGATTTAGACATCGGAGTCTCTTACAAGTACCTCTAACTGCCATCTTGGAACTGACATGAAGGCACTTCAAGCAGTCTTACTGCCATTTTCGACCTCTTTCATCTAGTTCATTTACGCACAACCGGTTTAAAGTATGCTCGTAACAATGATTATGTTATCTAATAAAAGAATTATATGATTGATTTAAAAAATATATTTTGTAAGTCCAAAAACAGTGTATTTCACAGAATAAAAAAATTAAAAAAAATGTGTATTTTGATTGTTAATTTTTTGTTAAAAATATGCATATTTTTTGTCGAGAAAAAAAAAGTGTGGTTGATCAATGTCTAACTTTTTTAAAAATCACATAGTTATATATTACAGAATCTATCAATGTTAAATGATTGTAGGAAAATTTATATAGTTAAAACTAAAATCTTAATAATATTTTATAAAAATACCTGTGTTTAAACGACATGTGAAAAAATAGAATTAAAAATTAGTGCATAAAAAAATATTAAGAATTTTGAATTAAAAAAATATTGAATTGATTAATTTGGTACACAATATTTAATTTTAGATACTAAAATGAGTCACTTAATACAAAATTAGGAATTAATTTAATACATCTAAAATAATAACATATATAGTGAATGATATGTAAATAAATAATACTGTAACACATAGTACAAGCTGATATATAGTCTAATAGTATTATAACATGTGGCGCATAAGTCTAATTATATCATAAAATGACACTTGTAATTAACAAAAAATAAGAGATTGTCATAATACACTTTTATCAATCTCATAAATATAATTAATGCCATTAAAATTTTATGGACAATTTTATGACACTATTCCAATTTCAAAATCCATTTTAAAACTTAACTCGGCTTAACAAACATAGAGTTGGTATTTTCATGCCGACATGTAATTGGTTGTTTGCATATAGATGTATACCTAATTAATGTCACTACTTGGCCAATACTTGATGTTAGTTATGGTCAAAAGAAAAATATTTCGAGCTTTAGAAGCTAGATTGAAGTGACACACATAATGGACTGATTTATCGTTACCAACAAAGAAAAATTTTGGATTTCAATATAAGTCAAATCACATATAATTTGTTCTCATACTCCATGTGGCCAAATGTAACTTACGTTGAGAGAGCTTGTGATTACAAAATTATTTTTATTAGCATAAAGAATCCATGATTATATATATATATATATATATATTGAAAATTGTACATTAATATTGTTCTTGTGTGGATAACT
>NC_029792.2:69689917-69741763 GCF_000816755.2 Arachis ipaensis
TTATTAGGTTTTAATAAGTGATAATGTCTGCTCGGACGTTTTTATTCTAGGATGTAACGTATAACACCGAGCTATAGTTGCAGAGTTATGGTGCATAAATCCGAGTTATGACATCGAATTTGTAACAGCCATATCATAGCCCCCAAGCTTAGCCTGGGAATATGTTTAATGAAGTAGGTTGAGCTTTTAATGAATAATAAATCGACTATTGAGTAGGTGCATAACTCGGCAATTGACTTAGCCTTGGAGCCCCCAGTTTAAGTTGCTTTATTAAACAGTTATTTAATTAATATGAGTAGGAGAGAGAAACTAAATTGATTGCTTATTAAGGGCATGCGTGTTCCTAATGAATATCGTTTCTTCTGAGGCAACTGAAGTGATGAGTTAGTGGATTTCAAAAATAGTTTTAAAGTTTTAATTAAAAACTTTGGAATCCAAAAGGGTGGCATAAGGTTTTGTGGTTATCAGAGGCATTTGAAGGATCATGACCAAAAGAGGTATGTTTTTGTTTTGCCTGTAGCTTCTGCAACCTCATCCCTGTAATTTCTGTACTTCATCTTCCTTAGCTTGCTTTCTAATGGGGTTTGAGAGGGAGAAAAAAAAGAGAGAATCGATTGGTCTTATGATCGGGTAAATGAAGACGTGAGGAAGTGTCCGTCTCTGTTTTTGGATGAGGATGTTGTGAAGGAGATAGATAAGAGTAAGATTGTGAGGGGTGGATCTGGGGTTTGGTTGAAGTTGCTACCATGTTCTGACAGTGACCGGGTGTTTCACAAGGGGGAGGATTTTGAGTATTTTTATATGTACAGTTGCGTGTTGATAAACTCCAATTTCGTAGTTTATCTTGTGCTTAATTTGGGAAATTTTATCACCTTTTTCCATATTTATTCAATGAAATAGCATGATTTTGTAATTCTCCCTTAATTTGTGCTTAAATGTGAAAACATGCTTTTTAGGCCTTAAAATAGCTAAATTTAACTCACTTTAATTCCATTCAATACTTTGATATGTTTGTTAAGTGATTTCAGGTTTAGAAGGCAAGTATTGGATGGAAGAAGTGAGGAGAAAAGCATGCAAAGTGGGAGAAATCATGAAGAAATGAAGAAACCGCAAAGCTGTCATACCTGACCTCTTCGCACTCAATCGACCATAACGTGAGCTACAGAGGTCCAAATGAGGCGGTTCTAGCTGCGTTGGAAAGCTAACATCCAGGGCTACAAAATGATAGAAAATTTTCTATAGTTGCCTGACGTATAGGGGCGCGCACGCGCACTGTATGTGTGCACGCCGATGGAGTGGCGTGGGTCCATTTTGGGCAACTCATTGGGGGCGATTTGTAGCTCATTTTGGGCCCAATCCAACTCATTTATGCTGCTATTGAACCCAAGGATTGAAGGGGGAATGAACCAAGTAGTCATGGTTTAGTTTTGATCATGTTTTAGGGGTAAAGTTAGGTTAATCACTCTCAAATTTTCTCTTTTAATTCTTGTTTTGATTTCAACTCTCTTGATATTTTAGTGTTCTATCGTCTTAATCTTCTTACTTTCTCTTGTTAATTTCTTGTTGTGCTCTATTTTATGTTTATTAATAATTGTTGGATCTTAATTCTCTTTAATGCAATTTTATATTTCCATGCTCTTTTATGTTTATCTTAGTTGTTATTGTTGATTTCTTGCTTGTGGTAGTCATGGGTTTCTTTTAATTCTTGCATTTTATGATGTTTACTTTTATTGCACACTAGGTATTTGATAAAATATTTTCTTTAGTTTTTTAGTAGTTTTTTTTACTCTTGGCCTAGGCTAAAGGGATTGAGTGACCTTGAGTCATTGGGTCTCAATGAATTGGTGATTTGAGAACTCTTGGTGATCAATTTGATATCCATTGACACTAACCCGCTACTAATCTAATTAGTAGATAGGTTGGGACTTATGGGTTGATGTGATCAAACCTATTTGACGTACTCTAAGCTTAGGAGTAGACGTTACGTACTTAAGGCTTTTAGAAGTAGACTTAATAGGTTGACCTCTCATAATTATCAATATTTGGTATGTAGACAAGGATGGTGATCTCAATTTCCCATGTCTTAGCCAAGAGTTTTTTCCATTTATTTTATTAATTCTTATCATTTACTTTCTTATTTTTTACTTTCTTGTCAAACTATAAAATCAAACCCCCCCTTGCATTTTCATAGTCAATAATTGATCACTTCATTGCAATTTCTTGTGAGACGACCCGGAGTTCAAATACTTCGGTTAATTCTTATTTGGGGTTTGTTATTTGTGAAAACCAAAATTTTTGATTGGGATGATTGTTTGTTGGTTTGGAGCTATGCTTACAACGAAGTAATTCTTTTCTATAAGAAGAAAATCTAGACCGACACACCAATTTCTCATCATCACGTGTTGGAATAGTTGAGGGTAAAACTCCCTTTTACAGATTTCCAATGTCAGGTGCTTAAGCAGTTAAACTGTGCACCATCTCAACTTCACCCTAATGGCTGGGCATTTCTTTGTGGTTTTGAGGTTCTGATGGAGTTCTTGGAGGAGACAGCTTCAATGGAGTTGTTTTTCTTCCGATTTCAAGCTAAAGGTGTTTGGAATGGTGGTTGGGAGAACTTGAATAGTTCACTGAGGTTTGCTATATTTAAACTGTATAAGTCGTCCTTCAAAATTTTTAAGGAATATATGTGAAGGTTAGTAATGTAGAGGGAGATTTTTCTTTTTATGTGGACGAGCATTTGGGGGAAAAGTTTCTCCTGTGGTGGTGCTCAGAGGCTTAGAATATTCTGTGGCCTGAAACCATAAGTGGAAGGGATGAATGTATAATTGAGTATTTAGTTGAGGGTGTTGATCGGAAAGAGTTGATTTCTGTGGTTGATCTACTATAGTGGGACAAAAATAGGCAGGCCGTGATAGATTACTTAGGTGAGTTATTTTTGAAATATTGTTGTTTGAATAAAACTGAAATATGGTGGTAACTGTTTGACCTTGTTGCTGTCAGGTGGAAAATATCCCGGGGTGTCTGTGGTGACCCTTAGAGCTCGGGTGAAAAGTAAAAACTTGGATAAGGAGTGGTCGACCTCAAAAGTCGAGAAAGTTGTTGGTGTTGGCGAGGTGAATCAGCCAGACCTGAGGAGAAGAAAAGTGATTTTGAAGAAAAGGAAACATGTCATGGTGGATTTATTTGAGGAATCCGAGGATGCCAGGGATGAGGTCCCAATGGAGAAAATTCAAGGGTTTTTTGAAAAGCAGAAGAAGTTGCATGATGTTGACAATCAGAGCGATGGCTCGTCACTGTGGGGGAAGGATTTTCCCTATATGGTTGTTGCTGACGAAGTTTGTCAGACGCCGACGGATGTGACTCTGGCGGATGAAGTCGGTGACGTTGCCATTGATCAATATATGCAGGTATTTGTATGTTTTATTTTGTTATTTGTGTTTTAGATTGATATACATATGTATATATATCTATTGTGTTTTCTGTGTTAAGGGTGGTCGGGCTTCGGCTAGCGAGCTTAGGGCGCAGCCAAGAGAAAAGACATCGAAAAGTGGCTGAACAAAAACAAGACTCGAGATTAAAGGAGGAGTTGGACCTAAAAAATGCTAAGGTTACTGAACTGGAAACTAGGCTATCTGAGATTGAGAAAGAATTAAAGCTAACCAAGGAAAATTAAGCGAAGGAGGTAGAGGACGTGAAGAAGAAAGAAGCCGACCTCTCCAGTATGAGTGCTCGGATTATTGAGGTTACGGCAAAATTGAAAGAGATGGAAAAGAGAAAAGAGACAGCAATTCTTGACTCATTTTTTGAAGGATTTGAACCAGGCTAAGTTTCTGGCTCCTGATGTTGATTTCTCCCATATGGATCAGAGATGTAGTTGTGGTGGACGATGATGGAGCAGCCGAAGATGAGGATGGGAATGTTGAACAGTAATGTTTGGTTGGATTTATATATTTTTTTTTACCGTACTATGGTTTTTATTTGAGACATTTAATAGTAGTTGTAAACTAATTTTCTCCTTGGTGAGATTTTGACTATTTTTGCCTATGCTTTACCAAAAAAGAAAAGGCAATCTATTTGATGATAGTTAGATAATATTGCTTTTGAGCTTGTATGGATTGTATTCATTAGTAATTTTGAATTAGTTACGTAATTCGTACAACTGTTGAAATTGTAGGTTTGGAACCTTGGCCAAATTTTTAGGATGTTGGTGCACGAAATTGTGATGATCAATGGCGCCACAACTTAGTACGCACAATTGTAATCTCAACTCTTTTTCACAATTATGTACAACTAACCAGCAAGTGCACTGGGTCATCCAAGTAATAAACCTTACGTGAGTAAGGGTCGATCCCACGGAGATTGTCGGCTTGAGGCAAGCTATGGTCATCTTGTAAATCTCAGTCAGGCGGATTCAAATGGTTATGGAGAATTGATAATTAAAAGATGAATAAAATATAAAATAGGATAGAGATACTTATGTAATTCATTGGTGAGAATTTCAGATAAGCGTATGAAGATGCTTTGTTCCTCCTGAAATTCTGCTTTCCTATTGTCTTCATCCAATCATTCATACTCCTTTCCATGGCAAGCTGTATGTTGGGTATCACTGTTGTCAATGGCTACCTCCCGTCCTCTCAATGAAAATGGTCCAAATGCGCTGTCACCGCACGGCTAATCAGCTGTTGGTTCTCGATCATGTTGGAATAGGATCCATTGATCCTTTTGCGTCTGTCACTACGCCCAACACTCGCGAGTTTGAAGCTCGTCACAGTCATCCCATCCAAGATCCTACTCGGAATACCACAGACAAGATTTAAACTTTCTGGATCTCAAGAATGGCCGCCAATAATTCTAGCCTATACCACGAAGACTCCGATCTTTTGGAGTGGAGGCTAAGAGATACACACTCAAGCTATTGCAGATAGAACGGAAGTGGTTGTCAGGCACGCGTTCATAGGTGAGAATGATGATGAGTGTTACGGATCATCACATTCATCAGGTTGAAGTGCAAGTGAATATCTTGGAATAAGAATAAGCTTGAATTGAATAGAAAAACAATAGTACTTTGCATTAATTCATGAGGAACAGCAGAGCTCCACACCTTAATCTATGGGGTGTAGAAACTACACCGTGGAAAATACATAAGAAAAAAAGGTCTAGGCATGGCCGTGAGGCCAGCCCCCAAAACGTGATCAAGAGATCAAAAGATGAACTAAAGATTCCAAGATTCAAAGATGATCAAAAGATGAAAATACAATAGCAAAAGTTCCTATTTATAGAGAACTAGTAGCCTAGGGTTTACAAAAATGAGTAAATGATGCAGAAATCCACTTTCAGGCCCACTTGGTGTGTGCTTGGGCTGAGTATTGATGCTTTCACTTGTAGAGACTTTTCTTGGAGTTAAACGCCAGCTTTGGTGCCAGTTTTGGCGTTTAACTCCAGCTTTTATGCCAGTTCTGGCGTTTTGATGCTAGAATTTTTATGCTGACTTGGAACGCCGTTTTGGGCCATCAAATCTCGGGCAAAGTATGGACTATTATATATTGCTGGAAAGCCCAGGATGTATAATTTCCAACGCAATTGAGAGCGCGCCAATTGGGCCTCTGTAGCTCCAGAAAATCCACTTCGAGTGCAGGGAGGTCAGAATCTAACAGCATCTGCAGTCCTTTTTCAGCCTCTGAATTAGATTTTTGCTTAGGTCCCTCAATTTCAGTCAGAAAATACCTGAAATCATAGAAAAATACAAAAACTCATAGTAAAGTCCAGAAATGTTATTTTTATTTAGAAACTAATAAAAACATAATAAAAATTAACTAAAATATACTAAAAACTACCTAAAAACAATGCCAAAAAGCGTATAAATTATCCGCTCATTACAACACCAAACTTAAATTGTTTCTTGTCCCCAAGTAACTGAAAGTCAAATAGTATAAAAGGAAGAGAATATACTATAAATTCCAAATTATCAATGAAACTTAGCTCCAACTAGATGAGCGGGACTAGTAGCTTTTTGCCTCTGAACAATTTTGGCATCTCACCTTATCCTTTGAAGTTCAGAATGATTGGCATCTATAGGAACTCAGAATTTAGATAGTGTTATTGATTCTCCTAGTTCAGTATGTTGATTCTTGAACACAGCTACTTTATGAGTCTTGGCCGTGGCCCTAAGCACTTTGTTTTCTAGTATTACCACCGGATACATAAATGCCACAGACACATAACTGGGTGAACCTTTTCAGATTGTGACACAGCTTTGCTAGAGTCCCCAATTAGAGGTGTCTAGGGTTCTTAAGCACACTCTTTTTGCTTTGGACCACGACTTTAACCGCTCAGTCTCAAGTTTTCACTTGACACCTTCATGCCACAAGCACATGGTTAGGGACAGCTTGGTTTAGCCTTTTAGGCCAGGATTTTATTCTTGTGGGCCCTCCTATCCATTAATGCTCAAAGCCTTGGATCCTTTTTCTACCCTTAACTTTTGGTTTAAAGGGTTACTGGCTTTTTCTGCTTGCTTTTTCTTTTTCTTTCTTTTTCTTTTCGCCATTTTTTTTGCAAGCTTCTTCTTTTTCACTGCTTTTTCTTGCTTCAAGAATCAATTTTATTATTTTTCAAATCATCAATAACATTTTGACTTTTTCATTATTCTTTCAAGAGCCAACAATTTTAAAATTCATAAACAATAATATCAAAAATATGCACTGTTCAAGCATTCATTCAGAAAACAAAAAGTATTGTCACCACATCAAAATAATTAAACTAATTTCAAGGATGAATTCGAAATCATGTACTTCTTATTCTTTTGTAATTAAAACATTTTTCATTTAAGAAAGGTGATGGATTCATAGGACATTCATAGCTTTAAGGCATAGACACTTAAACACTAGTGATCATGTAATAAGACACAAACATAATAAAACATAAAGCATAATTTTCAAAAAACAGAAAAATAAGAACAAGAAAATTAAAGAACGGGTCCATCATAGTGATGGCGGTTTGTTCTTCCTCTTGAAGATCTTATGGAGTGCTTGAGCTCCTCTATGTCTCTTCCTTGCCTTTGTTGCTCCTCCCTCATGACTCTTTGGTCTTCTCTAATTTCATGGAGGAGGATGGAATACTCTTGGTGCTCCACCCTTAGTTGTCCCATATTGGAACTTAATTCTCCTAGGGAAGTGTTGATTTACTCCCAATAATTTTGTGTAGAAAAGTGCATCCCTTGAGGCATCTCAAGGATTTCATGATGAGGAATTTCCTCATGCTCTTGTCCATGAGTGGGCTCTCTTGTTTGCTCCATCATTTTCTTAGTGATGGGATTGTCCTCATCAATAAGGATGTCTTCTTCTATGTCAATCCCAGCTGAATTGCAGAGGTGACAAATGAGATGAGGAAAGGCTAACCTTGCCAAGGTAGAGGACTTGTCCACCACCTTGTAGAGTTCTAGGGATATAACCTTATGAACTTCTACTTCCTCTCTAATCATGATGCTATGGATCATGATAGCCTGGTCTATAGTAACTTCAGACCGGTTGCTAGTGAGAAGGATTGAGCGTTAGATGAACTCCAACCATCCCCTAGCCACGGGCTTGAGGTCATGCCTTCTTAGTTGAACCAGCTTCCCTCTTGAATCTCTCTTCTATTGAGCGCCCTCTTCACAAATGTCTATGAGGACTTGGTTCAAACTTTGATCAAAGTTGACCCTTCTAGTGTAGGGGCGTACATCTCCTTGCATCATGGGCAAGTTGATGCCATCCTTACATTTTTCGCACTAAAATCTAAGCATTTTCCCCAGATCATTGTAAGCCAATTCTTTGGGTCCGGGTTCACACTTTGATCATGGTTCTTGGTGATCCATGCATTGGCATAGAACTCTTGAACCATTAAGATCCCGACTTGTTGAATGGTGTTGGTGAGAATTTCCCAACCTCTTCTTCGAATCTCAAGTCGGATCTCCGGATATTCACCCTTTTTGAGTTTGAAAGGGACCTCAGGGATCACCTTCTTCTTGGCCACAACTTCATAGAAGTGGTCTTGATGGACCTTTGAGATGAATCTCTCCATCTCCCATGACATGGAGGTGGAAGCTTTTACCTTCCCTTTCCTCTTTCTAGAGGTTTCTCCGGCCTTTGGTGCCATAAATAGTTATGAAAATACAAAAAGCTTAAGCTTTTCCCACACCAAACTTAGAAGGTTTGCTCGTCCTCGAGCAAAAAAAGAAAGAAAAGAGTAGAAGAAGAAGAAAATGAAGGAGATTGAGGGGGGTTAGTGGTTCGACCAAGGGGGAGAAGTAGTGTGTATGATATGTGAAGATGAAGGAGTGAAGATTAGTTTATATAAGAGTGGAGAGAGGGGTAGGGTTCGGCCATGTATGGGTGGGTTTGGGAGGGAAAGTGGTTTGAATTTGAATGGTGAGGAGGGTGGGATTTTATGATGGATGGATGTGGATTGGTGAAGAGATTATGGAGAATAGGGTAGGTGTGGTTCCTGTAGGGTCCACAGATCCTGAGGTGTCAAGGACTTCTCATCACTGCACCATGTTGGCGTGTAAACGCCCCCTGCATTGCCAATCTGGCGTTAAACGCCAGGTTGCTGCCCATTTCTGGCGTTTAACGCCAGCTTTTCTCCCCTTTTTGGCATTTAACGCCAGCTCTGTGCCCATTTCTGACGTTAAACGCCAGTCTGGTGCCCATTTCTGGTGTTAAACGCCAGTCTGGTGCCCATTTCTGGCATTAAACGCCCAGAATGGTGCCAGACTGGAAGTTTAACGCCCATTCTGCTACCCTTACTGGCATTTAAACGCCAGCAAGCTTCTCCTCCAAGGTGTGCTATTTTTAATCTTGTTTTTCATTCTGTTTTTGCTTTTTCAGTTATTTTTGTGACCTCACATGATCATCAACTTAAAGAAAATATAGAATAACAATGGAAAATAGAAATTTAACATAGATAAATAAAAATTGGGTTGCCTCCCAACAAGCGCTTCTTTAATGTCAATAGCTTGACAGTAGGCTCTCATGGAGCCTCACAGATAATCAGAGCATGACGATGGCCTCCCAACACCAAACTTAGAGTTTGAATGTGGGGGCTCTATTTGACTCTGCATTGAGAGAAGCTTTTCATGCTTCATCTCTATGGTTACAGAGGGAGATCCTTGAGCTTTAAACACAAGGGAGTCCTCATTCACGTGAAGGACCAATTCTCCTCTATCAACATCAATCACAGCTTTTGCTGTGGCTAGGAAGGGTCTGCCAAGGATGATGGATTCATCCATACACTTCCTAGTGTCTAGGATTATGAAATCAGCAGGGATGTAGTGGCTATCAACCTTTACCAAGACATCCTCTACAAGTCCATAAGCCTGTTTCCTTGAATTGTCTGCCATCTCTAGTGAGATTCTTGTAGCTTGTACCTCAAGGATCCCTACCTTCTCCATCACAGAGAGTGGCATGAGGTTTATACTTGACCCCAGGTCACACAGAGCCTTCTCAAAGGTCATGGTGCCTATGGTACAAGGTATTGAGAACTTTCCAGGATCCTGTCTCTTCTGAGGTAATCTCTGCCTAGTCAAGTCATCCAGTTCTTTGGTGAGCAAGGGGGGTTCATCCTCCCAAATATCATTACCAA
Organism: Arachis ipaensis; assembly: GCF_000816755.2. NCBI lineage: Eukaryota > Viridiplantae > Streptophyta > Magnoliopsida > Fabales > Fabaceae > Arachis > Arachis ipaensis. The sequence goes on from NC_029792.2 coordinate 69,699,533, forward strand.
ATAACTTGGCATTTAACTTCATGATTACTCCAAGGTACTTAGCAACTTGCTCTTCAGTAACATCTTCATCCTCTTCAGAGGAAGAATACTCATCAGAGCTCATGAATGGCAGAAGTAAATTCAATGGAATCTCTATGGTCTCTGTATGAGCCTCAGATTCCCATGGTTCCTCATTAGGGAACTCCTTGGAGGCCAGTAAATGTCCATTGAGGTCTTTATCAGTGGAAATCACTGCCTTTCCCTCCTCCATGCATTCGGCCATGTGGGACGTGTTTATGGCCTTGCATTCTCTCTTTGGGTTTTCTTCTGTATTGCTTGGGAGAGTACTAGGAGGGAGTTCAGTAACTTTCTTACTCAGCTGACCCACTTGTGCCTCCAAATTTCTAATAGAGGACCTTGTTTCAGTCATGAAACTTTGAGTGGTCTTAGTTAGATCAGAGATTATGGTTGCTAAGTCAGATTGGCTCTGCTTAGAATTTTCTGTCTGTTACTGAGAAGATGATGGAAAAGGCTTGCTATTGCTAAACCTATTTCTTCTACCATTACTGTTGTTGAAGCCTTGTTGAGGCCTCTGTTGGTCCTTCCATGAGAGATTTGGATGATTTCTCCATGAAGGATTATAGGTGTTTCCATAGGGTTCTCCCATATAATTCACCTCTTCCATTGCTGGGTTCTCAGGATTATAAGTTTCTTCTTCAGATGAAGCTTCTTTGGTACTGCCTGTTGCTGCTTGCATTCTAGACAGACTCTAAGAAATCATATTGACTTGCTGAGTCAATATTTTGTTCTGAGATAATATGACATTCAGAGTATCAATCTCAAGAACTCATTTCTTCTGATTTGTCCCATTATTCATAGGATTCCTTTCAGAAGTGTACATAAATTGGTTATTTGCAACGATTTCAATGAGTTCCTGAGCTTCTGCAGGCGTCTTCTTCAGATGAAGAGATCCTCCAGCAGAGCTGTCCAATGACATCTTGGACAGTTCAGACAGACCATCATAGAAGATACCTATGATGCTCCATTCTGAAAGCATGTCAGAAGGACACCTTCTGATCAATTATTTGTATCTTTCCCAGGCTTCATAGAGGGATTCACCTTCCTTCTGTCTGAAGGTTTGGACTTCCACTCTAAGCTTACTCAATTTTTGAGGTGGAAAGAATTTGGCCTGAAAAGCACTGACCAACTTTTCCCAAGAGTTCAGGCTTTCCTTAGGTTGTGAATCCAACCATATTCTAGCTCTGTCTTTTACAGCAAAGGGAAAAAGCATAAGCCTGTAGACCTCGAGATCAACCCCATTGGTCTTGACAGTGTCACAGATTTGCAAGAATTCAGCTAAGAACTGATGAGGATCTTCCAATGGAAGTCCATAAAACTTGCAATTCTGTTGCATTAGAGAAACTAATTGAGGCTTAAGCTCAAAGTTCTTTGCTCCAATGGCAGGAATTGAGATGCTTCTCCCATGGAAGTCGGGAGTAGGTGCAGTAAAGTCACCAAGCACCTTCCTTGCATTGTTGGCATTGTTGTTATTTTCGGCTGCCATGGCTTCTTCTTGTTTGAAAATTTCTATTAGGTCCTCTCTAGAGAGTTGTGCTTTAGCTTCTCTTAGCTTTCTCTTCAAGGTCCTTTCAGGTTCAGGATCAGCTTCAACAAGAATGCCTTTGTCTTTGCTCCTGCACATATGAAAGAGAGAAGAAGAAAGTATGAAATTCTCTATGTCACAGTATAGAGATTCTTTGGGGTGTCAGAGGAAAAGAAGAATAGAAGGAGGAGGCAGAGAGGAGAGAATTCGAACTTATAGAGAGAGGGAGTCTGAATTGCACATTGAGGAGGAGTGTTAGTCCCTTAAATAGAAGAAGGTGAGAAGGGGGAAAAGAATTTTCGAAAACAAATTTAAAAAGATTTTGAAATAATTAAAAGAAATTTTGAAAATTTGGTTGATGATTTTCGAAAATTGAAATTGAGAAAGTAATTAAGTGATTTTGAAAAAAAAATTTTGAAATTAGAAATAAAAAAGATGTGATTGAAAATCATTTTGAAAAAGATGTGGTTGAGAAGATATGATTGAGAAGATAGGGTTTAAAAAAAAAGATATGATTGAAAAGATATGATTGAAAAGATATGATTGAAAAGATATGATTGAAAAACAATTTAAAAAGATTTGATTTTAAGATTAACGACTTGGCTAACAAGAAATTTAAAAGATATGATTCTAAAATTCAAATATTGAACCTTTCTTAACAAGGAAGAAATTTTTGAATCAAATCACTAATTGTTAGCAAGGATTTTCGAAAATAGTAAAAAAAATGGAAAGGATTTGATTTTGAAAAGATATGATTGAAAAGATATGATTTGAAAAAGATTTGATTTTGAAAAATTATGAAAATTTGAAAAAGATTTGAATTAAAAACAAAATCTTCCCTCCTGTGCCCTCCTGGCGTTAAACGCCCAGAATGGTATCCATTCTGGCGTTTAACGCCCAAAATACTACCTTTTTGGGCGTTTAACGCCCTGCCAGGTACCCTGGCTGGCGTTTAAACGCCAGTTTTCCTTCCTCATTAGGCGTGTTGAACGCTCAGCTTTTTCTCTATAATTCCTCTGCTGCATGTTTTGAATCTTCAATTCTCTGTATTATTAACTTTGAAAAGACATAATTTTGAAATTTTTTTTAAATTTTTAATGATGAGAAACAATCAAAATGCAACTAATCATGGAAAACTAAGATCAAATAAACAATGCATGCAAGACACCAAACTTAGAAATTTTCATATTAGAGACACTAACAAATTGAGAATGTATATGAAAAATAACAAAACACACAAAACAAGAGAATTTAAAGATCAGAGCAGGAAAATCATCAAGAACAACTTGAAGATTAATGAAGAACATAATTCATACATTCGAAAAATGCAGGGAATTAAATAAAACATGCAGGACACCAAACTTAAAAATTGATACTAGACTTAAACAAGAAACACAAATTATTTTTTATTTTTATTATTTTATTAATTTTTTTGTATTTTTTTCAAAAATTACTTTGGAAAAAGAAAAATAAGAAATTCAAAATTTTTAATACAAAACCGGTGCACTTGCCGGAAGGAATTTTGCCGATCGTGCAATTTCCTAAATCGTAGCATAACTAGTTTATGTGCATCAAATAGCCAAATTGATGGGAATCAATTAGCTCCTGTGATGATAAAAGCATCATCTGAAACTCTAGAATTCATTCTTAAAAATTCTGAAGAATTTTTAGTAAATTAAACATATTTTATTTTATTCTTCAGAAATTTTTTTTTGAAAATTTTTTTCGAAATAAAAATAATAAAAACAAAAAAAACTTAAAATTAAAATAAAATTACCTAATCTGAGCAACAAGATGAACCGTCAGTTGTCCAAACTCGAACAATCCCCGGCAACGGCGCCAAAAACTTGCTGCACGAAATTGTGATCATCAATGGCGCCAACAACTTGGTACGCACAATTGTAATCTCAACTCTTTTTCACAATTCTACACAACTAACCAGCAAGTGCACTGGGTCGTCCAAGTAATAAACCTTACGTGAGTAAGGTTCGATCCCACGGAGATTGTCGGCTTGAAGCAAGCTATGGTCATCTTGTAAATCTCAGTCAGGCGGATTCAAACAGTTATGGAGAATTCATAATTAAAAGATGAATAAAATATAAAATAGGATAGAGATACTTATGTAATTCATTGGTGAGAATTTCAGATAAGCGTGTGAAGATGCTTTGTTCCTCCTAAACTTCTGCTTTCCTATTGTCTTCATCCAATCATTCATACTCCTTTCCATGGCAAGCTGTATGCTGGGTATCACCGTTGTCAATGGCTACCTCTCGTCCTCTCAGTGAAAATGGTCCAAATGCACTATCACCGCACGGCTAATCAGCTGTTGGTTCTCGATCATGTTGGAATAGGATCCATTGATCCTTTTGCGTCTGTCACTACGCCCAACACTCGCGAGTTTAAAGCTCGTCACAGTCATCCCAACCCAGATCCTACCGGAAATACCACAGACAAGGTTTAGACTTTCCGGATCTCAAGAATGGCCACCAATAATTCTAGCCTATACCACGAAGACTCTGATCTTTCGGAATGGAGGCTAAGAGATACACACTCAAGCTATTGTAGATAGAACGGAAGTGGTTGTCAGGCACGCGTTCATATGTGAGAATGATGATGAGTGTCATGGATCATCACATTCATCAGGTTGAAGTGCGAGTGAATATCTTGGAATAAGAATAAGCTTGAATTGAATAGAAAAACAATAGTACTTTGCATTAATTCATGAGGAACAGCAGAGCTCCACACCTTAATCTTTGGGGTGTAGAAACTCCACCGTGGAAAATACATAAGAACAAAAGGTCTAGGCATGGCCGTGAGACCAGCCCCCAAAACGTGATCAAGAGATCAAAAGATGAACTAAAGATTCCAAGATTCAAAGATGATCAAAAGATGAAAATACAATAGCAAAAGTTCCTATTTATAGAGAACTAGTAGCCTAGGGTTTACAGAAATGAGTAAATGATGCAGAAATCCACTTTCGAGCCCACTTGTTGTGTGCTTGGGCTGAGTATTGAAGCTTTCAAATGTAGAGACTTTTCTTGGAGTTAAACGCCAGATTTGGTGCCAGTTTGGGCATTTAACTCCAGCGCTTATGCCAGTTCTGGCGTTTTGACGCCAGAATTTTTATGCTGCTTTAGAACGCGATTTTGGGCCATCAAATTTCGGGCAAAGTAGGGACCATTATATATTTCTGGAAAGCTCAGGATGTCTAATTTCCAACGCAATTGAGAGCGCGCCAATTAGACTTCTGTAGCTCCAGAAAATCCACTTCGAGTGTAGGGAGGTAAGAATCCAACAGCATCTGCAGTCCTTTTTCAGCCTCTGAATCAAATTTTTGCTCAAAGCATGATAGAGTAAGTGAAAAATATAAGATGTTGTATGTATTTATGGACCTTTGGTTACAAAGGTGTAGGTAGGCAAGCCTTGTTAAAACCTCTCCGAGCAAAACCCTTGTGGAAAAAATCTCATGAGTAAGAAAAAGAGTACTCGCCTGTCCCTGGTTTTTAACTGTAATATAACTTTAAAGATGATACATTCCAAGTATTTGGGAGAGTATTACCATCCAAAGATCGTAGTTGGTAGGCTCCATTGCTGAGTACCTCAATGACTCGGAAGGGACCTTCCCAGTTTGCTGCTAGTTTACCAAGGGTTGGGGGTCTACGAGCTTGTTTGGTTCGTCTAAGCACTAGGTCATTTAGTTGAAAGGACCTTGGTTGGAGCTTCTGATTGTATCGTCGAGCTATATGTTGTTGCATAGTTCGGTGTGCGATTGCTACCGAAGAATGAATATCTTCAATGGTGTCGAGGTCGTGTTGACGAGCTATATCTACTGTAGTAGTTGGCCATTTGAGTTCGGAGTAAGGCCTAGGAGACCTCGACTGGTATCATTGCATTCGAACCATATACTAGTCGGAAAGGCATTTCCTTTGTTGTTGAGCGGATCGTTGTATTGTATCCCCATACGACCTTCGAAACTAATTCGGCCTAGAGACCTTTGGCATTCTCAAGCTTTTTCCTCAAAGCATGTAGGATAACTTTATTTGCTGCCTCGGCTAAGCCATTTATCCGCGGGTGTTCTACTGATGAAAATAGTTGTCTGATCTTTAAATCCTGCAAAAGGAGGTGAATTTCTGATCGGCAAACTGGCGACCATTATCAGTGATAATGTGCTGAGGTTTGTCGAATCTACAGATAATATTTTTCCATACAAAGGAAACAATTTGTTGTGACGTGATCTTTGCTAGAGGTTGTGCCTGTATCCATTTGGAAAAGAAATAAATTGTTACTATTAAAAATTTTACCTGCCCTGCCGCTAAAGGGAAGGGACCGAGGATGCCGAGCCCCCATTGATTGAAGGGCTAACTTACCTCAGAACTATGAAGGATTTCGGCTGGAAGGTGTGTAATCGGACTGTGCTTCTAGCAATTGTCAGCTTTTCGCTTTTGTTTTACAGTCTTGTTGTAATGTTAGCCAAAAGAAGAGCCAGTTTGGAGTATCTTCGAGGATAAACATCAGGCTCCGAGGTGTGTGATGCGAGGGAAAATCGGCGAGTTAAGAATAATTATAAAATATGCGTTGCAAGTATAGTTCTCAACCAACCGGAAATCCGCTTATCAATTTAGAATGGTGTCACAAAAATTAAAATTAAAATACTGGGAGTATGAGTCCCAGGTCGTCTCCCAACGAGTTGCAGAAAAGTGTGCTATTTTATTAATAAGATGTTTTCAAAAAGGTTTGAGTTGAATGGCAGAAAATTAAATTAGAGAATTTATATAAATTTAAATAAAAGCCTTGACTGGGAGTTGATTAGCTGAAAGCCCTATTCTTGTTGGAGTACTCTCAAGATTGACAATTGAGGGTTATTATGTTTAGTTGTCCTTTACTAAGTAAGGGAAAGTCAAACAAGTTGGAAAGTTGTTTCTATCCACAAATTCCAATCCGCTCTTGGGAGGATTGATGTTAGTGGCTAGAGAGCAATCCAACAATAAACCCAATTACAATCTTTCTCTTGAGCATCCCAACTCAAGGATTCCTTTCAATCAACTCCCCATCAAGTTAGAGAACTACTCGCTCATTGTAAATGTAAAATTCATAACATAAGAAAGGGAATTAAAGAAAGACATGATAAATAATGATCAAAAGATTAATTGAAAATAAAAGTAAATCTTATATTAATAAATGCTAAAATAATCCAATGGTAAAATTAAGTAAATTGAGGAACATGGAAGAGTAAGAGACAAGTAAAGAGAACGAACTAGAATGTCGAAGTTTTGATGAGGCAATAACTCTTCTCAATATCCCAATGCAAAAACAATGAAAGTAACAAATCCTAAAAACTATGAATGTCTAGAGAGAAAACCTCAAGGAGGAGTAAAACTATATCTAAAAAAACTAAAACTATGCGGAATGAATGTTGTTGTTGGTTTCTGCATGTTCTCTGGCTCTAGTATGCTTTTCTGGGCCGAAAACTGGGTCAAAATAAGGCCCGAAATCGCCCCCAGCAATTCTGCAGATTATGCAGATCGCGCATGTCACGCGGACGCGTCATCCATGCGGCCGCGTCATTCGGCTTCCTGCTTTGCCACGCGGTCGCGTCATCCATGCGGCCGCGTCACTCGTGCTATTCCATGCCGCGCGGTCGCGTCATCCATGCGGCCGCGTCACTGCGATTTTCTTTCTTTCGAGCAGTCGCGTGATCCATGCAGTCGCGTCTCTTCTCGCTGGTCATCTCCTCAATTTCTTGTGTTTCTTCCATTTTTGCAAGCTTCCTTTCCAATCTTTAACTCATTCATGCCCTATAAAGCCTGAAACACTTAACACACAGATCACGGTATCGAATGGAATAAAGGAGAAATAAAATACATAATTAAAAGTCTCTAGAAAGCAAGTTTTCAATCACGCAATAATTTTAGGAAGGAATTATAAATGCATGCTTATTTAATGAATAAGTGGGTAAAGATCATGATAAAACCACACAATTAAACATAATATAAACCATAAAATAGTGGTTTATCAACCTCCCCACACTTAAACATTAGCATGTCCTCATGCTTAATTGAAGGAGATAAAATGAATGAGTAAGAACGTGTAAAACCTATGAAATTCAATGCAACCTATATATATGAATGCAACTATATGATTTTTGTCCACTTGATCAAAAGTAAGTAAGCTCTTCAAAACAATTACAAATCAAATTCCACTAACTCAATTCTTATATAGTAAGAACAGATAAAAATTCAAGAAGATAGCTCATGAAAGCAGGGAACATAGAAATTCAAGCATGGAACCCTCACTGATGATGTATGTATACTCTAGTCTCTCTAGTGTATAGAGTCATCACTCTATCCTTCTCTAATTTTTAACATAACCTATATATATTCTATATAACTTTTAAAATTCATACCTAGCTACCCAGAAATTTCCTTTTACATTCCATACTCATGTTTCAACCTTTTATTTTGATTTTATCATACATGCATTGATCTTTGAATGCTTGACTCAGCATTGGGGTAATTTTGTCCCCTTATTTATTTATTGAGTATTTTTGTATTTTTATTATTTTATTTTATTTTTATTTTTATTTTTTATTTTTTATTTTTTATTGTTCAACATAAACATAAACATAAACATAGCTTATCAATGCACATAGAGGTTTAATTCTTATAGTTTCACATGAGTAGGTATCCAAATTCCCATTATATTATCATGACTCATTCTCTTATTATCCTTTGTTCCCACAATTTCCCATACTTGATTGACTCACACAATTCTATCTTAAGCTAACCAAAGATTCAATTTGGGATATATAATTATTTTTCCGCTTAAGGCTAGTAATGTGGTAAAATATAGAACAAATGGGATTTAAAGGCTCAAAGTGGCTAACAAAGGTAATTGGAAGGGTAGGCTTTATTTGGATAAGTGAGCTAAACAAATAATGGCCTCAATCATATGCAAACATATAAATATAATAAACATTGGACATATAGGATGAAACAAAATATAGATTATAATCATAGAGAAGTGAACACACAAGAATAAAATAATTATGCTTAAATAATGTAACCATTCATAAAGGTTCAAATCTCACAGGTTGTGTGTTCTTTAGCTCAAAAATCATGTTCCAAATACAACTTCAAGCAAATTTAACATAAAAGTTTTAATTAAAATTAGTGAAATTTTGATCCAAAGATAGGGTCTTAGAAGAAACTTATTGTCTTTTTAATCAAGCAAAACATGCATGCAACTAATCTATTACTATGCAATTTATCCTATTCTACAAAAGAAAAATCTAACTAAATATCCTAATTTATTGGTGCTAGGAAAGAGAAATTACCTCCGGAAGTCAGGTACTGACCGACCTCCCCACACTTAAGGCTTTGCACCGTCCTCGGTGCCATCTGTCAAGAACAAGGGTGGGCTGGTAGTAGTATCTCCACAGTCGGGACCATCATGGCTCCCTGTGTGTTCCGGGAGTTTCTTTTCTCTTCTGCATGATCCTTTTTGCTTTCCTGTTGCTTGATGCTTTTTGGGGCTTTGCATGTTTGTGAGTTGCGTCTTTGATGATTCGTGTTTCGATGTTGATGCTTGTTCTCTGCTGATTTTTCGCTTTATTTCGAGAAAGTTTGCGCCTTTTGCTGTTTTTCTGCCTTGGCCTTTTTTGGAACTTCTGATAAACTGTAGGAGGGTGGACCTTTTGCGTTTTCGCTTCCTTTGTTTTTCTTTCTGTATTTTATTTTGATGAGTGCCGGGATGTAGGCTGTAGAAGTAACTTGAAAGTCCTTATTTGTTTACTGCCTCCAAGGGATGCCCCAAGGGCTTTGGTTTGAGTCTTGGGGTTTTCCTTTCCTGTTTGTTTATCTGTCGAGTTGTTTTGCCCCTCATCTGAGATGTTTTGTTAGTAATCCACTCTTCTTTTCTTTTGTAGGATTTAGTTGACCTCATGTCTTCCCGATATAACGTTGTAGAGATGCCTTCCCAGGTTCCCGCGGGTATGGCTGACTGAGTGGACTCCATGGTTCTCATGTGTGTCTCGTTGGTTGATTCTGATTTTTGTGCTCAGCTTAGGCAGTTTCATAGTATCTGTAGTAATTCTGGAGATGAGAAGAACTATGAACTTGTCCCCCCTCTTCTGACGAGAGAGTCTACTTTTCAACTCGGGTTGTTGATGGTCGCCCTTTCTTTTATGCTTATGATTTTTTCTTTGGTCAGCTGGGTATCACCCTTCCTTTTACCAAATTTGAAGCCGATCTGTTATGGTCTTGTAATGTTGCCCCTTCTCAACTTCACCCCAATTCCTAGGGTTTTATTAAAATTTTCCAATGGTTGTGCGATGGTTTTGGTATTCCTGCTTCCTAATCTCTCTTTTTCTATCTGTTTGTCTTGACTAAGCCCGGTGTGGTAAAAAAGAAGTCAGCTTGGGTCTCCTTTCGTTCTACCCAAGGAAAGAAGGTTTTTTCCATGTTTGACGAGTTGTTCCGTGATTTTAAAAACTACTTTTTCAAGGTCCGAGCTGTTGAAGGAGCTCGGCCCTTTTTTCTGGATGAGAATGACGAACCTGCTTTTCCCTTGGAATGGCAAAAAGACGTGAGGGTCTCCCGGTATTCGTGGGAAATGTTGGATGAGGCTGAGCAAGCCTTTGTGACTATCTTGGAAGAACGCTGGGGTCAACCTCCTCATCTTGATATAAAGAAATTTCTAACCAATCCTTCTCTTCTTCAAACTGAACTGGGTATCTTGTGTTTCTTTTATTATCTTGTTTATGTTGCTTGTAGCTGTCTTTTCCGACTTATCTGACTTGTAGCTGAATTTTCTGTTTTGCTTGCAGAGGCAATGAAGAATAATGAAGCTATGAAAGCTTTTAAGAGGGCACAGAGGGTGACTGCTGCCAGAAATGTTGCTGCCAGGGCAGCTGGGGAGGGATCCTCCCAGGTGCGCGAGAAGCCATCAGTGCAGAGTTTTGCCGGGGTGAAGAAAGTGATCCCTACACCCCGAGTTCGTTTGGTAGATCCTCAGGTCACCTCTGCTGCTCCTTCTGTTGCTCCTCCCAATGAAAAACAAAAGACTGCTGAGCCCTTCAACCTCGATGCTCCTGATTTTAATGCTATTGAATTCGTGGATCAACAAATCGGTCCCTACGGCGCTCTCTCCATGGACAATGTGTCCATCCTTCATCACTTGGAATTCATGGCCCGAAATCATGTGAAGATGGCATATATGTCGGCTGCCATATATCGGACTGCTCAGAATCTCCCTCTCCATGCCACTAAAGCGTTTATAGAGGAGGCGAAACAAGAGTTTGATCGGATGAAGGAGTTAAAGGAGGAGCTTGAGACGAAGGTGGCCAAGCTGGAGAAGGACTTGAAAAATGAGGAGGCGAGTTCTCAATCATTGGCAGCTTCGTTGAGGTTGGCTGAGGACGCAGTCTTGATGCACAAGGATAGTTACGTTACCTCTTATCGAGAGGTGATGCGCCTGAGGGAGGAGCTCGACCATGCCCGGGAAGATTATTCTGAGCTTCAAGGTCATCTCGTTGGCAGCGTGACTGCTGCTTACGAGAACTTGAAGGAGCAAGTTCAGGTCATTGCTCCCGAGGCCGATCTCACCCTTTTTAGCCTGGATAATATTGTCAGAGATGGCAAAATTGTCCCTGATGATGAGGGTGATGATGATGAGGTTGTTCCTCCCCCTGTGTCCTCTGCTAAAGTGCCGACTTCTTCTGTTCCTCCGGTTGTACCTGATTTGGATTGCCAGATTCTGAACCGGGAGGATGGAACTGTAGACGCCGTACTGATTCAGACTCGTCCTCCTTCTCCTTGTCCTGATGCTGCCAAGAAGGCTCCTGATGCTTGCTGATCTCTTTCCTGGGAATTTGTGTAGTTGGCCCGGCTTGTGGGCTTTTTAAAACTTTCTTATTTATTTATTGACGCTTTCCTAGTTGCTTTTCTAGCAACTTTTATTTTGACAAACAAAAAAGGTAGCTCGCCATCCTTAGATTTTGCTGGCCTTCGAGGCTTTTGCAACTTTGTAGATTTTACATAATGCCTTTTGATTTGCCATTTTTCTGTTTTCTACTGATGTGTGATATCTTGTGGCTCGACCTCCTTAGGTTATTTGGTTGTTTGTAGCTTGAATCCTTTGAGGTTACGATTTGTGAGGTCCAACTTGTTTCTCAGCTTTCCGTATTTGTGACTAGTTCCTTTGCGTTGGTCCCTTTTTAAGTTATTATTGTAATCCTCTCTTTTAGAGATTACTTTTTTATAACTTGTCTACAGGAGATTGACTTCGTTAGGTCGATCTCTTTTTGGTTATTTTTGTAATCCTCTTTCTTGGACCTTTGTCAGGTCTCTTTCAGGGATTACTTTGATAACTTATCAATAGTAGGAGTCCGACTTGGTTATGTCGGTCTCCCTTAAGTTATTTTTTGTAGTCCTCTTTCTTGGATCTTTGTCAGATCTCTTTCAGGGACTACTTTGATAACTTTTTGGTAGTAGGAGTCCGTCTTGGTTATGTCGGTCTCCCTTAAGTTATTTTTTGTAGTCCTCTTTCTTGGATCTTTGTCAGATCTCTTTCAGGGACTACTTTGATAACTTTTTGGTAGTAGGAGTCCGTCTTTGTTATATCGGTCTCCCTTAAGTTATTTTTTGTAGTCCTCTTTCTTGGATCTTTGTCAGATCTCTTTCAGGGACTACTTTGATAACATTTTGGTAGTAGGAGTCCGACTTGGTTGTGTCGGTCTCTCTTAAGTTATTTTTTGTAGTCCTCTTTCTTGGATCTTTGTCAGATCTCTTTCAGGGACTACTTTAATAACTTTTTGGTTTGGGCTGACTTTGTTATGTCGGGCCCTTCTAAGTTAAAGTAATCCTCTTTAATAGGGTTGGCCAGACCTCTTTCCAGGGTTTACTTATAACTTGGTTTGACTTGGTTCGACTTCTTAATCAACTTGGTGCCTCATTAAAAAACCTTTTCAGGAAAAAGAGTGCATCCAATGATGAGATCTTTTTATCTTTTCTTAACTGTAGTACCTTCTTAGGTTGCAAGCGTGCCATGACCTGGAAAGCTCTCATCCATCGAGTTCAAACAGTCTGTAGTAGCCCTTTCCAAGTACTTCTACAACTCGGTAGGGTCCTTTCCAGTTTGCTGCCAGCTTTCCTTCTCCTGGTCGAGTTGTTCCGATATCATTTCGGATTAGGATGAGATCATTCTCTGCAAAACTTCTCGGCACTACCTTTTGATTATATCTGGAAGCCATTCGGCGCTTTAGAGCTTCTTCCTTGATCCGAGCTCTTTCCTGGAGTTCGGGTAACATGTCCAGCTATTCTCTCTGAAGTTGGGAGTTTGCTCCCTCATTGTAGTGAACTACTCTGGGCGACCCTTCCTCGATCTCTACTGGAATCATTGCCTCTATTCCGTATGCTAATCGGAAGGAGGATTCCTTCATGGTGGAATGTGGCGTTGTTCGATATGCCCATAGGACCTGTGGAAGCTCTTCTGCCCAGGCTCCCTTTGCATCTTGTAATCTCCGTTTTAATCCAGCCAATATGACTTTGTTAGCAGCTTCGGCCTGTCCGTTGGCTTGTGGATGTTCAACGGAGGTGTACTGGTGCTTTATATTCAAGTCGGCTACTAGTTTTCTGAAGCCTGCATCTGTGAATTGAGTGCCATTGTCTGTGGTTATTGAATATGGAACCCCGAACCTCATGACAATGTTTCTATATAAGAATTTTTGGCTTCTTTGAGCGGTGGCATTGGCTAGGGGCTCTGCCTCGATCCACTTTGTAAAGTAATCTACCCCTACTATGAGGAATTTAAATTGTCCTGATCCCTGTGGGAAAGGGCCGAGAAGATCAAGTCCCCATTTTGCAAACGGCCAAGGCGAGGTCACGCTGATGAGCTCTTCTGGCGGGGCGATGTGAAAGTTGGCATGTTTCTGACATGGTGGGCATGTCTTTACAAATTCTATGGCTTCTTTCTGTAGAGTTGGCCAATAAAATCCCGCCCGAAGCACTTTTTTGGTGAGAGCTCGTGCTCCGAGATGATTGCCACAGATACCGCCGTGTATTTCTTCTAGCACTTCTCTTGTGTTGGAGGTTGGCACACATTTTAGTAAAGGTGTTGAGATTCCTCTTTTGTACAGGATGTTGTATATGATGGTGTAGTACTGTGCCTCCCTTTTTAACCTTTTTGCCTCCTTTTCTTCTATGGGGAGCGTTCCTGTTTTGAGGTAGTTGGTTATAGGGGTCATCCATCCTTGGTCCTGACTTATTATAGTCAGGACTTTTTCCTCTTCCGTGATTGACGGGTTCTGCAACATTTCCTGGATGAGGTTTCTATTGTTACCCCCTGGTTTGGTGCTGGCTAGTTTTGAGAGTGCATCAGCTCGGGCATTTTATTCGCGGGGTATGTGGCAGATCTTATACTCCCCGATTTGTCCAAGCTGTTCCTTGGTTTTATCCATATACTTTTTCATGGTGGGATCTTTGGCTTAGTAGCTCCCTGTTATTTATGATGTAACCACTTGTGAATCGCTGTAAATGTTGAGTTTTTGAGCTCCGACCTCTTTAGCCAGCTTCAAGCCAGCTAATAATGCTTCATATTCCGCCTGGTTGTTTGAGGCCGGGAACCCGAACTTGAGGGAGAGCTCAACTTGGGTTCCTTGGTTGCTTTCTATTATCACGCCTGCGCCACTTCCAGTCTTATTTGAAGAACCATCCACGTAAAGGTTCCATTCTGTGGGGGTTTCTAGGGCATCTGTGAATTCTGCGATAAAGTCGGCCAGATATTGTGATTTGATTGCCGTCCGAGCTTCATATTAGAGATCAAACTCTGACAACTCGATTGCCCATTGTAAGATTCTGCTTGCTAGATCTGTTTTCTGCAATATTCCTTTTATGGATTGGTTAGTTCGAACCTTAATGGTGTGAGCCTGGAAGTACGGGCGGAGTCATCAAGATGTTAGGATAAGAGTATAGGTGAATTTTTCTATTTTTTGGTAGTTCAGCTCGGATCCCTGTAGTGCCTTGCTAATGAAGTAGACAGGTTGTTGTCCATTTTTGTCTTCTCTGACTAGTGCTAATGCTACTACCTTGCTTCCCACTGCGAGGTATAATATGAGTGGTTCTCCAACTCGCGGTCGGGATAGGATAGGTGGCTGTCCTAAGAACTTCTTGAGGTCTTGGAAGGCTTGCTCGCACTCTATTATCCATTCGAATTGTTTTTCCTTTCTTAAAGTAGCATAGAAGGGAAGAGATCTTATCGCGGCTCCTGCTAAGAATTGGGTACATGGGGATTTGGTTGTATCCTGAGTATGCGTCCATAAACGAGAGATATTTATATCCAGAGGAAGCATCTACCAGGGCGTCAATACTTGGGAGTGGGTATGGATCTTTTGGACAAGCTTTGTTGAGATCGGTGTAATCGGTGCACATTCGCCACTTCCCATTCGATTTTTTCACCAAGATGACGTTGGCTAGCCATAGCGGGTATTTAACTTCTCTTATAAATCCGACTTCCAGCAGTGCCTGTACTTGCTCTTCCACAGCCTGGGATCGCTCTGGCCCAAGCTTTCTTCGTCTCTGTTGTACCGGTCGAGATCCTGGGTAGACCGCCAACTTGTGGCACATTAGCCTAGGGTCTATGCCTGGCATGTCCGCGGCTTTCCACGCAAAGAGGTCGACATTATCTCGTAAGAATTGTATTAGCAATTCTTTTAAATCTCCTTTGAGGAACGTGCCGATATTAGTTGTTTTTTCCAAGGTGTCCCCGATCTGAATTTTTTCTATCTCGCCCTCTGGTTGGGGACGAAGATCTTCTCGTCGTTGAACTCCGCCCAACTCGATTGCATGTAACTCTTCTCCTTTGCCTCTGAGGTTTAGGCTTTCGTTATAACAGCGACGTGCCATCTTTTGGTCAGCTTTTATCGTGGCTATCCCTTTTGGAGTTGGGAACTTCATACATAGGTGTGGGGTCGAGACTATTGCACCGAGTTGGTTGAGTGTTGTCCGACCTATGAGAGCATTGTAAGCTGAACTTACATCGACTACGATGTAGTCTATTTTGAGGGTCCTGGATTGGTTTCTTTTTCCGAAGGTTGTATGTAGTGATATATATCCTAGTGGTCGAACCGGGGTATCTCCTAACCCGAACAGACTATTTGGATATGCCTTAAGTTCTTTTTCTTCTAAGCCAAGTTTATCAAAGGCTGTCTTGAATAAGATGTCGGCAGAACTCCCTTGGTCTATTAAGGTGTGGTGTAGGTTGGCGTTTGCCAATATGATGGTGATGACCATGGGATCGTCGTGTCCTGTGATGATGCCGGACGCGTCCTCCTTAGTGAATGTTATCGCTGGGATGTTGAGTGCTTCCTCCTCTCCTTCGACATGATATACTTCTTTGAGATACCTTTTGCGGGAAGATTTGGAGATCCCTCCTGCTGCAAATCCGCCATGTATCATGTGGACATGTCTTTCTGGTGTCTGAGGTGATCGTTCTGTTCGTTCGGTATCTTCTTCCCTTCGTCTTTTTCTTTGATCATCATCTCGGGTGGCCAGGAATCGATCTAATTTTCCTTCCCTCACCAATTTTTCTATGATATTTTTTAAGTCGAAGTATTCGTTGGTGGCGTGTCCTCTGACCCGATGATATTCACAATATTCCTTCCAATTTCCTCCTCCCCTTTTTCCTTTGAGGGGCCGTGCTGGGGGAATTTTTTCTGTATGGCAGACCTCTTTGTATATTTCGACTAGGGATGCTCTGTGGGGAGTATAATTATGGTATTTTTTAATTTTCTCCCCTTGTCGGTCTTCTTTTCTTTTAGATTCCTTGTCTCTGTCACGGTAGGAGGCCCCCGATTTTGAGGTCTCTCCTAACCGAGCGTTTTCTTCCATGTTGATGTATTTCTCTGCCCGTTCCTGCACTTCGTCTAAGGAGGTCGGGTACTTTTTTGATATAGACTGGCTGAAAGGTCCCTCTCATAGGCCGTTGATAAGTCCCATGATGGCGGCCTCCGTGGGTAAGCTTTGTATGCCCATGCATGTTTTGTTGAATCTTTCCATGTAGTTGCGGAGGCTCTCCCGATCTCCTTGCTTGATCCCTAGTAGACTGGGGGCGTGTTTAGCTTTATCTTTCTGGATGGAGAATCTGGCAAGGAACTTTCCGGCTAGGTCGTCGAAGTTTGAGATGGACTTGGGAGGTAAGCTGTCGAACCATCTGATCGCCGTCTTCGTGAGGGTTGTCGGAAAGGCTTTGCAGCGAACGGCATCTGAGGCATCGGTAAGGTACATTCTGCTTCTGAAATTGCTGAGATGATGGTTGGGATCGGTGGTGCCGTCGTACAAAATCATATCTGGGAGTTTGAAGTCTTTTGGAATTTTGGTTTTCATGATTTCCCTGGTGAACGGATCCTGTTCTTTGCATGAGCTTTCCTTAGGAGTGACCCGAGGGGCTTTTAATTTGAGATCGGCTTCTAATTGCTGTAACTTGTCTTCCAATTCTCGACGTCGCCGTACTTCTTTTTGTAGATCTTTTTTGATTTCTCGTTGTCGTTGGGTTTCTTCTTTAAGTTGCTTCAAGCGATCTTGAAGGGATTCTATTGCTCCCGGTTTAGCTGAATTTTTGTCTCCATTGGATTCCAAAGTGTCTTTTGGTGGGGTGTCTGCATTTTTGTACGGTGTTCTATTTTCTAGATCAGAGTCGTGGTCGTTGTCATGGTTGTCCGCCATGGTGATGGGATGACTTCCAGGTTCCCCGGCAACGGCGCCAATGTTCCGAGGGTTACCTGAAACTGTAGGTCGATCTCGGACGAGATCTTCTGTGCTGGTCGGAACCGATGTGTCCGGCTGGTGAATGGTGACCGGAGCTGGTACGTCCGACTTGTTTGGACTTGAACGTGCTGCTGATCCTCTGTCACCGAAGGGTGGGGGGTACCTGCAAGAGACTCTGATGCTTAAGTTAGCATGGGTATTAAACAGGTGTTATGTAGAATCAGAGTATGAGTTATACCTGGGTGCTCCAGTGTATTTATAGTAATGTGGGCTGACCTTTCGGGTAAGATAAGTTAGTTACTTTATCTTATCTTATCTTATTTTGAGTGAAGTCAGCTTATCTTCAAGGGGACCACCTTTATCTCTATAGGCTTGAAGTGCCTTTGGATTTAGGTTGTGTTCCTCCATTTGGGCCCTTTACTTGGCTCTTTTGTTGACACGGCCGAGTTCTTTAAGAAAAAGTTGGTCCGCTCGACCTGAAGAGGTCGGTCGCTTTATCATTGATCATTCTGGGTCGGATAGCTCGACCCAGGGTATGAACAGGTTCTATCCCAAATTTTAGTGAATGAGGTAAGGTTTCTCAAGAACCCTTGTACATTGATTAATTGTGAGTATTAGGTTTTGATTTAGAATAATGGACATATAGAATCAAACAAATCAAATATTACTGATGATGCCCAAAAGCATGGGTTTGGATTTTTGCACTAAAGATAGAATTAATATTGCAGGTATAGTCCAAACCCAACCATTGATCATCAATTAAATTATAATCCTAAAGATGTCACAATCAATACAAAATAACCGGGAGTTTTAAATCCCGCATCGTCTTCCCAAGGAACTAATTCCAAAGAGTGCACACAATTTTGGTTGTGGGAAACAAGGTGTGTTTTCAATGATAAGGAAGCAAACAAATAAAGAGATAAAAGAACAAGACAAAATTGCAATTAATAAAGCAATAAAGGAATAAAAGAACTATGTATGTAATATAAACAAGTAAGACTCAAATTTGATGGGAAAGTAGTTTAAAACATAAATGAAACCTTGACTTGGGATGAGTTATGGAATCCCTTCCTTGCCATAACCATAACTATGATAATTATGATGGATTAATCTCACTAAGTCAACCCTTAACATCGAAAGATAAGTTAAGTGAGCGTAATTGTTATTAGTCCACAAATCCTAGCTAACTTACTAAATTAACTGGTAAAAAGCTAGCGTTAGTGGAAACAATAATAACTAACAACCCAAGAATTATCACTAAATGTTAGACATTATGGCTCTAGCAATCCATACACTCATTTTTCCCAAGTCAAGGTGTGGAAATTACCCAATAATCAAAATTGACATTTCATCAAACACATAGAGGGCATAAACATAAAACATGGCAAAATTGGGAAAATAGTAAAAGCTATGAACCATAAATGATCAAAATCAATAAAAGCAACTCAAACAAACATATAAAAGCCATCAAACATCAAATTAAAAAATTAGGAATCCAAAATTGCAAGACTATGTATGTATTGATAAAAGGAAATTAAAGTAGAAGAAATTGTAGAACAGGTAGTGCAATAAAAGAGGAATTAAAGAAATACTTACAAGGAGATGGCAAAATCCAAAAGCAAAACTTGAACTATAAAATTCTACATTGAAAACCTAATTAAAACCCTAATGAACTAGAGAGAAAACCTAAGCTAACTACCTTAAAACTACTCCTAAAAATGTGTTGTATGAAGTATGGTAATGTATGTTATGATATATGGTTGCTTCCCCCTTCAAATATACTCCAAAGACTTCAAAAATGGGCCAAAAAGCCCCCAAAACGCGAGTCCACGTGCAATTTTAATGGAGGCACGCGCTGTTACCTGTGCGGACGCACAGGTCTATGCATGGACACAGACCTGTGCGGACGCATAGGTCTTGATTTCCATTCTGCCCTGAGCATGGGCATAGCCTGTGCGTGGGCACAGAGGGTGTGCGTGGGAACAGGTTGAAATGCTTTTCTCCTTTGTTTTCTTCATGTTTTCTCCCTTTTTGCATGCTTTCTTCCACTTCTACCAAACCATTCTTGTCTCTAGGACCTGAAATCACTCAACAAACATATCACAATATCGAATGGAATAAAAGTGGGATTAGATTGCTTAATTTAAGCACAAAAACGCATATTTTCACATTTAGGTTCAATTTAGGGATCAAACACAAAAGTTTGCTATTTTGGTGAATAAGTGTGAGTTATGTGATGAAATCCATCCAATTATAGCCAAAATATATCATTAAATGTGGATTCATCAATTCCCCAATACTTAAACAATAGCATGTCCTCATGCTAAACACATAAAAAGGAGAAGGATAAAAGGGCAAGCAACTTATTAAATGCATCTACCTACATGCATGTATACTATATACTATTTATGTTTATCTATACTATCTATAGTTTTCTATTGATTTGGTGAGGACAAACAATCAAATTTCCAAGTAAGTATAAACATTTGGGGCAAAGCAAAGAAGTAGCTCAATGCAAGCGAAATCTAGAGAATTGATTCAAGTTTCAAAATGAAGCAACTTGAAAGAATGCATGATAAGAAGGGTAGAGACATAGAATTGAGTGATCGAACCCTCACTAGGTGTGTATACACTCTTATCACTTGGTGTTTAGGGTTTAATCACTCAAGTCTCCTATAATCATAATTTTAAGAAATTGCTTTTCATCTAACAATCAACAAGTATTTGATGCATGCATGCAAGTATCATGAGGCTTTAGAAGGTTGTAATGGGGTTGGGGTAATGGTAAGATGAATATATGGCTAAGTGGACTAAAAGATTGAATATTTGATTAGCTTTAGTATCCAACTCAACCTATATCAATCAAATCACAACAATGCATCCTTGCCACCCATTACTTCTT
Organism: Arachis ipaensis; assembly: GCF_000816755.2. Lineage (NCBI taxonomy): Eukaryota > Viridiplantae > Streptophyta > Magnoliopsida > Fabales > Fabaceae > Arachis > Arachis ipaensis. The sequence goes on from NC_029792.2 coordinate 69,719,775, forward strand.
TTCACACACACATTCATGCCTTAGTTCTATTCAAAACACATATGCATTTCTTATTCATTTTTTTTCTTTGGGATAACTTTTGTTCCCTCTTATTATAATTTTTTTTTTCATTTCATTTTTTTATTTTGTTTTTCTTTTCTATTTCTTTTTCTTTTTCTATGACAAATGCATACGGTTAAAGCAAAATTGAAACATGAATGTGCACCCATTTTTCAAATTTTTGTTTTCAATTATTACCCAAAACAAAATTTTTCTCTACCAATACTTTCCAAAATTTCCCCCACACTTAAATGACACACACTTCTCAACCTAAGCTAATCAAAGATTAAATTTAAGGTTATTCATGGTTTTCTGCTTAGGGTTGTGATGTGCTAACAATTAGAATAAAAGGGATTAAAAAGCTCAAGATTGGCTAACAATGGTAGATGTAAGGGTAGGTCCATATGGGTGAGTGAGCTTGATTCAAAGATAGCCTCAATCATGCTAAATGCATTCAAGACATCAAACATCGGAAATAAAGAATCAAGCAGAACCAAGATCACAATCATAGAAGGAGAAAAATCACACTATGAACAAAATTAGTGGTTAGAATATGTAACCACTCATTAAAGCTCAAAAACTCACAAGGCATTTTATTCTATTTCTCTTCTATGTTCCACAAAAATTCATTCAAGCAAGTTAAAAAAAACCAATTTTCCAAATCAATTCAATAGAATACCCTAAAAACAAAATTCTTAAAAATCTTTGTTGTTTTTCACCAAAATTATTTCCTATATGTTTGTATGTATGTTGTGATGGATGCACATTTTTTAAAAATTTCCTAGTTCTATTCCTAATTTTCAACATCACAAAAATTAACATGAATAATTAGGATCAAAATTGAACTAGTCACTATGCTATTTATAACATCCAATCACAACTTCTATCTATAAAAAAAATATTAAGAAAAAGGATGCAAAAATGCAACATGCAATAGCTGGATATAAACTATGATATATATACCAAAAGAAAATGCAATGCAATAGTAAACAAAACACTCCAAAATATATATAAGAAACCTACTAAAAGAAATACAAATAAAGTGCAAAGTATTTGGAAAAAGAAAGTTTACGCCCCATAATGACGAATCCTCCCCCACACTTAAGTGTTGCACGGTCCTCCGTGCACGAACATAATCCGGAGAGAATGGCTCTGAAGTGCTCCACCTTCAGCTGGCGGATGCAGTAGTTTGGGTTGTGGGAAAATCACCAAGTCCAATGTATGCTCGGCATCTCCCTCCTCGGTGTCCTCCTCCTCTCCCGACTCCTTGCCTTCACGTCTCATCCTCAAAAAGAATGGATGAAGTATAATTAAGAATCATAGGGCAAGTAGTACAAAAGGGTAGGGGGAACTAATAAGCATCTAATTGAGGAGTTTGCATAGTGGTGTGGATGATGAAAATGAGCCATGTGTGTATTCCAATTATGCGTGCAGTTAGAATACACACAACGGCCGGTTAAAACGGCATCCATACCATCAAAAAGTAAGCATGAGTTCCTCAACTAAATGGCCTAAGATGCGAATAATGGATGAGCATCATTTAAGCACATGCAAACTTAGGCAACTACAACAAAAGTGAATTGAATTTTAGGAAATATTGGATATTGAAGGTGTGCAAGCGAAAGAGCAAAATTATTATAAAATAACACAACAAGCAATAACCAATGTAATGATGAGAAGAAAATTACTTTTCATCCTTAGGAAAAATCAAATAATCACATGGTTAAGGTGTTTGTTAGAAAAAGTGACAAGTCTTGATAGGAATCAAGTCAAGTCAACTCAAACAAATGCAAGGCATTAACAAGAAACAAGTATCGGACATGTGATGACTGTAATATGAAAATCATGATAAACAAGTAATTTTCAACTCAAATTACTTGATTCAATGCACTTATATAATTGTCCTAGTGGTACAATTAAAACATGAGTTATCAAACACACTAGATACTAGTAAATTAAGGCAAAGTATAAGTGCATTGATGAAATTCAATCAACAAGCAACACAATCAAACATTAAGCAAACACTTGTAATTTATTTAAGTAGAAACAAATAAAGTAAAACTAATATAATCACTAAAATGAAAATGAAATACAATGAAGATTAAGTAAAACAAGTAGAGAAACAAGGGAAAAGTAAGAGAATAGAGGTGAAAGGGGGTGGAAGTGTGTTTGGGCTCAAAGAAAAGTGCAATAAAAATTTTGCCCAAAATAGCACTTGTGCGTGGGCACAGAGGGTGTGCGTGGGCACAGGCTGAAATGCTTTTCTCCTTTGTTTTCTTCATGTTTTCTCCCTTTTTGCATGCTTTCTTCCACTTCTACCAAACCATTCTTACCTCTAGGACCTGAAATCACTCAACAAAGATATCATGGCATTGAATGGAATAAAAGTGGGATTAAATTGCTTAATTTAAGCACAAAAATACATATTTTCATATTTAGGTTCAATTTAGGGATCAAACACAAAAGTATGCTATTTTGGTGAATAAGTGTGAGTTTATGTGATGAAATCCATCCAATTATAGCCAAAATATATCATCAAATATGGATTCATCAATTACAATCATAGGAAGAGAATAATCATACACAAGAATGAAAAATAAGTGGTTATAAGATGTAACCACACCATTAGGCTCAAATCTCACATGCTTGTGTTCTTAGCTCAGAAACATGATCCACAATATATGTATAATTCAAGCAAGTTCTAACAATTTTTTTTTCAATCAATTGGGGTGTGCCCTATAAGTAAATCTCTTGAAAATTTCATGATTTTGACTAAGCTTTGTTATCTATATGCAAAATGAAATGTTGTGATTGAGAAAGTTTAAAAATTCCTTAGTTTAATCCGTTTTTCAATCAAACGAAATTCTCATATGCAAAAAGGATAAACTAAGTTCAATAATCCACAATTTTTTTCAAATCACAACTAATAAACTAAAATAACTATATATATACTATCAACTTAAAAGTGCAAATCCAACGAAAAATCCAAAATATATACAAACCAAAAGTGCAAAATGCAACAAGATAAACAAAAGTATCCAAAATAACTAATATATACAGTAATTCAAAAGTGCAACAAAATAAAGTGCAAATACTAAAAATAAAGCAAAATAAAGGAAGAATGTCTGAAATGGTCACCAAAATAGATATCCTACCGACGGTGACGACGGCAACTTCCCCACACTTAGAATAAAGCATCGGCATCGATGCTACAACTGAGACTAGGTGAGAGGGTCCATGTCTGTATCTGACTGTGGCTCCGGCTGTGGCTGTGGCTGTGGCTCCACAGTAGTCTGCAGTGTCTCTCTGGGAGCCTGAATCTGAGTAGGTGCCTCTGCCGGCTGAGCCTCCTCCTGATCCTCCTCCTCCTCCTTAGAATTGTCGGGAGGCCTGTCAAAATTGGAAGGCATGACGGCGCCTAGTGATGCCAGCATCCGACTCATACGGTCATAACGCCGCTTGTTGCGACGCTCACTCCGCTCCATGATCCCTATGAGATGTTGCACAAGTCAGTAAGTCGGCTAGGGTGCTGATGGTGGTGGTGCAGGCCGGATAGATGCTGACGGTGTTGCTAAAGGTCTGACCGCTGTTGAAGAAGAAGAAGGTCCAAATGCCGCTGCTGTGGAAGCTCAGGCTCTATGTGAGGTTACTGGTCTGTCGCTTACCCACGTCCCCCACGGAATAACCTTTTCCTTTCTGTGGACTGCGGGTGGTGACTCATCATCTGGGAGCCATGGTACTCCAGCCCACTGAGCTAGCTTTGTGACCAAACTGGAAAAACGGGATTGTGCCTCTAACATGGGCTTACCACATGTACCTTCTGAAAAGCCAGAGAAGGTACAACTCCTTCCCTTCAATAACGTACCCAATCAGAACCAGCATGTCTACTGGAATCTTAGTGAAGTGGGAGGTGAGCATGACGTAGTGAGCAAGAATCTGCTGCCATACCTTGGCCTCCTTCGTCAAATACTCAAATTTCATCCCCTTGGGCTTCAAGTTGTTGGCATCCATCTCCCAAGGGGCGTTCGGGTGGGCAACTACACTCCTCAAATCATCATAATCAAAGGTCAGGTAATGTATCTCTGCCTCAGCCCCCTCTGAAAAGCGTCATTGTCACTGACCTTAGGCTGACAGTGGAGTGCCTCCTCAATTTCTACTTCTGCAAATAGAATCTGTCCGCCTCTAAGGTGAACCGAGTCAAGAGTCACTCTGAAGAAATTATAGTAAAACTCACGGACCCAAGACTCGTTCACCCTGGCTAGCTCTCTATCCATGAAAGACCAGCCCCAATCTCGAATTCGAGGCTCAGTAAACTGCCTCAAACCAGAGGGGATCTCTAGCTTCTTCTCCAGGTGGAGGTGCCGCTGCTGAAAGAGCGGAAAGCGGAGCTCACAGTATAAATTAGGAAACCTCTCTAAGTCGGCAGTGGGCAGGAGCTGATCTGCCTTATCCTTGTCAGAGAGATGTATCTTAGCATAACCGGAGGTCATTGAATCAGTGAAAGACTGGGATTTCTTTCTTTTCTTAGAGGTAAACTTTGCTTTTCCTTTCCCTCTGTCAGACATCCTGAAAATCAGAGATCACAGGATACAGATCATTAAACAAAGCAGAGGAGTGTAAAGCAAGGATATAAGCAACAGACAGAAAACATGCAACAGAAGAACATTGAGACATATTCATGAAGTGAGTTAACGAGATTAAATCTTGGAATACAAGAAAAACAAAATTCAAACATCAGTCAGAAACACAAACCAAGAAATCATGCAATGATAGTAAAATGCTTGTTTGTTAAGCAATCAACAATTATCATGCCTCAACAGAAACTAAAAAAGGTTAGTTGAAAACTAAAAATATTAGTGGCATGACAATTACTGACTTACACAGGATAAGTTCGAGAAATATAGAAAACAAGCATACTCACATTCATGTAAATGATGCAAGTCATTGATGATGAAATATGAAATGCACAAAAGCAATAATAAGAAAGCAAGTCATCATCAATGTTTTGGTCACTAACTATGTAAAGATTGGTGTTGAAAGAAATGAAACATGCACTTGGTGTAACCAAAAGAGGGTTGAAAACCATTTCAATTTGAAAGGTTCACACCAGTGGAAAGCACCAATTATTACAAATGTAAGAACCTCAATAAAAAGGGAACGGGTATAAATCAATTGGTAGACTATGGCATTAGCTTCATTGATTAAGGAAAGTAGAAATTAACCTGAACCAAGAAGCTGTAAAATTTTGATTTAAACCCGAAATGTTGAAAGCACAAAGAAGGTTCGCATTGACATAGTTAATCAAGGTTCTATTTGACACAGAAATCTATCAAATAGTTCCTTGATTCTGTCAATCGTCAATGCACATGAAAGGGAACCAGAATAAAGACGAAAATGCTGACCAAATCAACTTATGAATTGAACTTGGTATAGGCTAAAATGAGTTCAAATCAAGAAGTGCCAAGTCAATTTATAAGCTGTAAGTTAACAACAGGGCAATTTCCAAAAATTTTGGCAGTATTTTGGCAGTAAATTGGATGTTTCCGAATAGACAAATAGCAGCAAAATAACTCATATGAATCCAGATTACATCTAACAGGTAAAACAAGCAGCCAATTCATATGGTTTAAGCATCATTAGGCAAAATAAAATAACTCAACTTAAATCAGCATAGCATCATCAAATAGTGGAAAGCTTCAAAATTAACAACAACAGCAACATGTAAACAAAATTACAGAACATCAACATCATCATCATTCGGCAAAGCAAATGAGCATTCACCATTCCAGACAGCAAAAATAGCAAAAATACATCAGACCTACATCCACTAACCACATCCTAAAACTACCTAACCACCTAGAATCAACTAAACATGCATTTCTAACTAACTAAACCTAATAGAAATTAAGAAAACTAACTAAATTATCTAAACAGAATGATAAAACAAGAGAAGAAATGCAGGGGAGACAGGGGAACCTGGGAGAAAGCAGAAGCAGAACTGGAAGGGAAAGGAAAGTGAAAACGGAAACTAGGGGGCCAGTGCCGACCAGAGACGGTGGCGGCCTGGTGCAGATGCGACACTGTAGAAGCAGTGTAGAGCCGAGCAGTGGCTGGCTCAAGAAGCAGCGCTGGCGGACTAGGGCGTATAGTGAACTTGATTAAAGAAGGGAAGAGAGAGGGGTGGTCGGCGACTAGAGGAGGCACCGGCGGCGAAGGTGTGGCCGCGGTGGTTGTAACGGTGGCAGAGAAGATGAACAGTCAAGTAGGGTGGAGGAGGCAAAGAAGAAGGAAGTGAGAATGGAGAAGGACAATCGCCGGTGGTTTGGCTGCCGGAGTAGTGGTCGGTGGCGGTGGTTCTGTGATTTTGGAGGGAGAAGACGAGGAAATGGAACGTTGAGGGAGATAAGAGTGATCAACGTGAAAGGCTAGGGCTCACGCGTCTGGGATATTGGTGAATTCAAATCCACGCGTACGCGCTGATGCGTGCGCATGGGTGGATAGAAAGAGGATCGACGTGGAGACGTCACTCACACGTGAGCATGGATGAGACAATGGAAGTATCAATGCATATGCATCGTTGACGCAAACGCATGAAGGGGGAGAATGTAGAGTGACGCGTACGTGCAAAGCACGCGTATGCATGAGCGAAGTTGTGCTAAACGCATAGTTCCAGCACCAAGTTCGCATAACTCTCTGGAAAATGTATGGGGGTTGCGTTGACGCATCGACGCGTACGCGTCGGTCACGCATACGCGTGACTGCCCATATTTTTTTTGGAGAAACATAAAACAAGAACAGGGCATTCTTCTAATCTATATACACTTTAAACCAACCAAAATGCAAATTAACAATATTTTTGAATTCTTTAGAACTTTTCACAAAATTTGAGAAAACTTGTAACTCAAGCAAAAACTCAAATTCAAAGAATCATCCTTATTCAAAGCATAAAATCTAAAAACAACCTAGCAACCATAACAAACATACAAAAGAGTAAAAGTGAAGAACTACCTAACAATGGCAACTCGATTCATCCATTGATTATATCTACAAGAGAAATGGAAAGAGTTTACCATTGTGGGGTGTCTCCCACCTAGCACTTTTATTTAAAGTCCTTAAGTTGGACATTTTGGCGAGCTCCCTATTATGGCGGCTTATGCTTGAACTCATCTTGAAACTTCCACCAATGCTTAGATCTCCACTGATTGCCAGAAGTTCCAACCAATTGCACCAAGTTATGGTGAAGTTCCATAAAGGTTCGGAGCTTCCAAAATTGATCCTCTTGAATGCCAGGATCCCAAACTTTGTTACTACACCCATCTTCTAGTTGATCATCTGATTTCACTTGGGTGAGAAGCACATAGAATTCTCATTGGAGCACCAAATTATCCTCCTAGACCCATACAATTTAGCAAGACTCCAACCCTTGTACTTCAACCTTGACCTCTTAACCACAATGAACCTTGAGTTGAAATGCCAACCACTATCCGACTCTCCCTTACTCTTCAATCCATAAAGAGCTCTAAGTTGACCATCCGTTTCAAGCAACCCATATTCAAGCGGAATGATAAAGCTTAGAGATAAGAGATTTACCCACTTGAACGGTGTAAAGGATGATTATGACTTAGGAGGGGGGACCTCCCCACACTCTGACAATGCAATGTCTACTCCCTTGTGCTCTTCTTTAAATTCCTCCACCTCTTAACTAGCGTCTTCAAGACTTGTCACTTGCTCAACTTCTTCCAATCCTTCATTACTTGACATATGCCTCGGGGGTTGCATATCCTCCTTAACATCACTTTCTAGTTCAATGGAAGAAGGCTCAACAAGATCGTCAAGGGAATTGATCAATGTGGACAAAAAATCACTAATGATGGAATCCACTTCTTGATCAATTTTCCTCAACTCTCTATCCACTTCCTTAACATCAATAACCTCAATTTCCTCCTCTTAATGCAAATCATGCCTTAACTTCTCTTCTTCACCTTGAAGCTTTAAATTCGCTCCCTCATTAAGCTCCTTGGCTGCTTCTCCACATTCAACAATGGGAGTGCCTTGATCGCATAAGTTTAGGTGGGAGGAGACCATGTGGCTAACGGCTTCCGCTACGGTAGCCATCACGGCTTCTAGCTTTTTGAGCTTCTCTTCTTGCTTTTGGATATAAGAGTTAATGTCTTTTTGTTGTTGTAGCTTGAGGCTTTGGAGAGATTCACCCATTAGAGATGGTGTAAGAGATGGTTCATTGTTTGAGAGGAAGGATTCATAATTAGGAGGCGGTTCCTCTTGGTGAGAATCTTGAGGTGAGGTGTATGAAGAAATTGGTGGCTCTTGGGGGTATTGGTGTTGGAAATGTGATGGTTCTATATATGGATCACATGGCTCATAAGGTTGTTGGTATGGTGGGTACGGATTAAGATCGTATGGAGGTGATTGGTGGTATGAGGCTTGCGAGTATGGTAGTTCAAAGTCGTATCGAGGAAGTGGTTCATAAGCATATGGTGGTGGTTGTTGACAACCACATTGAGGATCACCATATCTATTGGATTGATATGCATTAGGAGTTTGGTTATACCTATAAAAAACCGGAGGGGGTTGTTGCCAAGAAGAGTGATCAATCCCTTGAGGCTCCTCCCATCTTTGATTCCCAAATCCTTGATGTATGTTGTCATTGTCGTTCCCATTTCCTACAACATAACTTGAACTAAACTCATAGCTAAAGGAGTGAGAATTCATAGTAGAGAAACAAGAACAAAAAGCACAAAAACAAAGGTAAAATCTAACTACTAACTCAAACAAGAAAACTATTCACAATATGTACAATAACCAATAACAAGCACACATTACAATTCTCTGACAATGGCGCCAAAAACTTGATGTCGGCAAAACCGTCGGCTAAGAATTTATCTCGGTTAAGAGAAAAATAACTTCATTGATAGTATAGTTCTCAACCAACAAGTGATGCCCAATCAACGTTTTAATATGGTTTTGTCACAAGTACAAACCCCAATAAGAATTAACTGAAGTATTTAAACCTCGGGTCATCTCACAAGGAATTGCAATGATGTGTGCGTATTATAGGTTATGAAAGGTACAAGGGGGTTTGATTTATAAAAGGGGCAAGAAATAAAAATCAAGAAATTAAAGGAAACACATAATAAAGAGAGACATTCATGGCAAGGATTGAGAATCTAAACTTTCTATCCTAATCATTAATCATAACAATAATGAATAAGAGCTTATCTTACTTAGTCAACTCAAACTAAGAGGAGGTATAATATTCACTTCCATCGAGAGAACGTCCAATAAGACTTAACAACTCTAGATCGCCAACATAAGTTGGGTATTCATGACTCAAGATTGCCTAATTCCTCTTTCCAAGCCAAGAATGCTCAAAAATCTACTCTAGAGTCCAACCAAGCATTTTGTCAAACACTTGGTGGGTGCAAAAGGAAAGCATAGTAAAAATACAAGAACAATAAATCTAACACTACCAATTTTAAGAAAACAATAATAACAACTCAAATCAACAATAAAAGAACATCAAACATAAATTGCATCAAAGAAAATCCAAATCCAACAAGAGTTCATCAACATACAAGGAAGCATAAAAAGGGAGATTAACAAAAGAACTAAGAAGAATAGAGATGCAAGAACAAAGAATTATAAAGGGAACAAGATGATATCTTAGTTTATTCTAAGACAGCGAAGGAGCATAAGGAACACTTGAGAATTGTGTTGCAAATCTTAAAGGAGCGGAAATTGTATGCTATGTTGTCCAAGTGTGAATTCTGGAAGAAGGAAGTGAAGTTCTTAGGTCATGTGGTGAGCAAAGGAGGAATAGCGGTGGATCCTTCTAAGGTAGAAACGGTGATGGAATGGGAAAGACCAACGACGGTGACGGAAGTCAGAAGTTTCTTGGGCTTAGCCGGATATTACCGGAGATTTATTGAAGAGTTTTCCCGGATTGCACTACCGATGACTAAGTTGACAAGGAAAGAGGTGTCGTTTGTGTGGACGTCAGAGTGTGAAGATAGCTTTCAGACCTTGAAACAAAGGTTAAATTCAGCACCTGTTTTGATCTTGTCGGAACCGCATGAACCGTTTGAAGTATACTGTAACGCTTCCTTGAAGGGTTTGGATTGCATGTTGATGCAACACCGGAATGTGGTGGCTTACGCATCGCGTCAGTTGAGACCGCATGAGATAAATTACCCAACTCATGATTTGAAATTAACGGCGATTGTGTTTGCATTGAAGATTTGGAGACACCACTTGTACGGAGTGAGGTTTAGCGTCTTTCTTGATCACAAGAGTCTTAAGTACATCTTTGATCAGAAAGAGCTCAATATGCGTCAGAGGAGGTGGATGGAGTTGCTAAAGGATTATGATTTTGAACTAAGTTATCACCCTGGAAAGGTGAATGTGGTAGCAGACGCGTTGAGTCGGAAGTCTTTAACAATATCTCGGATGAGAATCAAGGAAGAGGAGTTAGTGGATCTTAAGCTGGATATTGGTGAAGTTGCCGGAAGAGCTTGTTTGAATCAGTTGTAAATTTCAGGTACGTTTAAAATGGAGATTAAGAGGGTTCAACAAGATGAGTAGAAGCTTCAGCAATTATTTCAACCAGTTGGCAATGGGAGGCATAGAGAGTTTGCTAAGGATGATGAAAGATTGTGGAGATACAAGGGGAGGATTTGTACACCGGATGTCGAGAGTTTGAGGCAAGACTTGTTGTTGGAAGCTTACAACAGTGGGTTTTCTATTTATCTCGAAAGTACAAAGATGTATTATGATTAAAAGAAGATGTTCTGGTGGCCTGGGATGAAAGCTGATGTAGCTACGATTGTGTCTAAGTGCCTGATGTGTCAGAAGGTAAAGATAGGGCATAAAAAATAGTCGGGAATACTACAGCCACTTGAGATTCCTCAGTAAAAGTGGGAAGTAATTGCGATGGACTTTGTGACCGGTTTACCGAGGACTAGGTTGGGATTTGATGCGGTTTGGGTGATCGTGGATCACTTAACCAAATCCGCTCATTTTTTCCTGTCCGAGTAAACTATTCTATGGAGGAGCTGGCAAAATTGTACATCAGAGAAATCGTAAGGTTGCATGGTATGCCATCGAACATAGTGTCAGACCGTGATCCTCGATTCACATCAAGATTTTGGAGAGCTTTCCAAAAAGCTTTCGGTACGAAGCTATGTCTCAGCACTGTGTATCATCTGCAAACGGATGGACAGTCGGAAAGGACTATTCAGACGTTGGAAGATATGCTGAGGGTGTGTGTTTTGGATCAACTCGGGAGTTAGGACCATTACATGCCATTGGTGGAGTTTGCGTACAACAATAGCTTTCATGCGAGCATTGGGATAGCTCCGTATGAGGCTTTGTATGGAAGAAAGTGCCAATCTCCACTCTGTTAGTATGAGTCTGGTGAAGCAAGTGTATTGGGTCCTGATTTGGTAGCAGAGACTACTGAGAAGAGTAAAAAGACTCGGGAGAGAATTCTAACTGTGCAGAGCCGACAGAAGAGTTATGCGGATCAGAGAAGGAGACCGTTGGAATTTGAAGTGGGAGACCATGTATTTCTGAGGGTTACACCGACAACCAGGATTGGAAGAGCGATTAAAACCAAGAAGTTGAATCCGAGGTTCATTGGACCATTTGAGATTCTGAGGCGATTCGGGCTGGTGGCATATCAAGTAGCTTTGCCGCCTCACTTTTGTAACTTGCATGACGTATTCTACGTGTCATAACTCCGTAATTACACATCGGATGTAGCTCATGTGTTAGAGCTTGAGTCGGTCGAGTTGAGAGAGAACTTGACGTTTCAAGTAACACTAGTGAGAATTGATGACACTAGTGTGAAGAAACTGCGGAGAAAGAAAGTTTTATTGGTTAAAGTTGCTTGGAAGCGAGCAGGAGTTGAGGAGCATACTTGGGAATTGGAGTCCGAGATACGGAAAGATTACCCCGAGCTATTCTCAAGTAATCACTAAATTTTGAGGGCAAAATTTCTTATTTGGTGGGGAGAATGTAAAAACCGCGACTAATTAACCGCCTAATTAGATGATTAAATTGCCCAAAATAGGATCCGACAATTTAGAATGAGAATTGGAGGATTTAAATATGATTTTTGGACTCAGTAGATTTTTCTGAGTCAGAAAATATATTTTTTGTGAAAAACCGAGTAAAACCGCAACCCGGCAGCCGAATTGGTCGAACCAATTTAAGTCTGTCTGGTACTGTGCGAGAAAAATTAAAAATAGTAGAAAACCTTAGAAAAATATTTAAAGTCGAAAACCGGGCATTAATTTTAAAGATTTGGCCCAAAGTTGGGCCAAACGGGCTAAAAATGCTAACGGGTTGGACCGGACCCAAGTTGGGCCCAAGCCCAACATATATATAGGTTCATTAAATGAACCCATCAGCCATAAACACATACACACAAGGAGAGTGGCTGAAGTGAAAGGGAAAGGAAGAGAAGAGAGAGAGCACTATTCACATACAACTTCTTTTGCTTGTACCTCGAGCTACGGTGCTCCGATTCGCATGCCGTCAGTGGCTACGTAAAGCTCTCACCGAGTCCGTTACTTTAATCTAACTTTCATAGGTAAGATTTTAAAATTTTCCCTCCTTCCTACTGCCCTAAGAATTTCGAGTTTGGTGAGTGATGATCTTGAGAAAAATTTGTGTTTTGGTTATTTAGGTGCTAATCATTAGTGAAAAAATGCTGGGTTCTATCCCAAATTTTAGTGAATGAGGTAAGGTTTCTCAAGAACCCTTGTGCATTGATTAATTATGAGTATTAGGTTTTGATTTATTTGAAATGTGTTTTATTAGCCTGAATATTGGAGCTTGTTGGTGATTGTTGATGCTTGTTGGAGTTGGTTGGTGACTTGGTTATGGATTGGAGGCTTGAGTTGTGCTCTATTTGGGTTTTGGTACATATTAGAAATTGGCCAAGGTATGGTTTTGATGCCAGGGTATTTTGGCCAGTTTCACTGACATTTTCTTTACTGTTTTTAGGGTAGTTTCATGCATTTCCTTAGGAAATAAGCTAGTTTTGGGTAGATATTCACTTACATCTTGATTCAAGCATACATTGTGCACTTTACATGATTTTATGAGGATTTTTCATGAATTTAAGGACAAATTGGATGTTGCATTTCCCATGACTTGGACTAGAACTTTGATGCACTTTATTGCTTGATTTCAGGACAAAAGAAGCAAAGAAGAACCACATTAGTGGCTACGTTAGTTACACTAACGTTAGTTAATGTGGACTCTAACGTAGGGAAGGGGGAGACTTCTCAACGTTATTGGGAAAGGCAAGTCCCAATAACGTGTGCGAAGGACAAAGAGGCAACGTTAGTAGCAACGTTTGTGCCACTAACATTGAAGATAACGTGGCTCTTACTTGGGTGAGGAACGTTAGTGAAAAAGGTGATTGTCACTAACGTTCTCGAACCCATATTTTAACTGAACGTTAACACCACTAACGTCCTGAGCTAGAGTCTCTGCCCACTTCACACTTTCTCTCTGCAAGTAAAGCCAAGCCCAATGAAGAAGAGAACTGCTTCAAACTCAAGATCCAAAGGCCCATACCCAAGACTTGAAGAGCCAACTAGAAGAACAGAAGAGTAGTATATATAGGAGTAGCTTTGAATTAAATTGGGAGTTGGAAATTATAGGGAGCCTCTTGGCATGGAACTACTCTCTGTATTTTACTTTCTCTGCAATTCTAGTTTCATCATGTATTCTCCATCTTTATTTTCATTTTCCAGAGCTATAAAAAACTAAACCCCTTTCATTGGGTTAGGGAGCTCTGTTGTAATTTGATGGATCAATACTAGTTTTTATTATTGATGCACGGAAAACTTGTCTCTCAATAAATATCCTTTCGGCAAGTGTACCGAATTTGTCGTTAAGTAAAAACTCACAATAGAGTGAGGTCGAATCCCACAGGGATTGATTGATCAAGCAACTTTAATTAGAAGAATGTTCTAGTTGAGCGAATCCAGAATTTGGGTTGAGAGTTGCAGAAAATAAAATGGCGGGAATGTAAATAACAGAAAAGTAAATGCTAGAATTAAAGGACTGGAAGTAGATGACTGAAAATAAATTGCAGAATTGTAAATGGGAATGGGGGATTTGCTCATAAAAGTAAATGGCAGAAATTAAAGAGAATGGGTAAGATCAGAGATGGGGAGTTCATTGGGCTTAGGAGATGTTGCAATTCTCCGGATCAAGTTCATTTTCATCTCTTCCTCAATCAATGCACTCATTGATCTCCTTGGCAATCTTAAGTGATTGAATTACAATTTCTTGCAATTCAATCTCTCAAATCTTGATCAATAGCCAATTCCTTGGTCAATTGCTCATGAGAAGAGATGAAGTATGGTCACTGATTATACCACGTGCATTTCCCAAATCAAGTATTGAGAGGGTTATAGTCACATACCCATCCAAATCCAATTTGGTCCAGCAAGAGAAAGCATTTCTAGCTTGATCTCTTCATTCCTCTTTCAAAGTTCAAAAGAGATCCAAGTTTGAATAGCTTCTCTTCCAAGATAACTACTTAATGGGATGAAGATCGAAAGCTTTCAAGTAAAATCAAGAGAAAAGATAGAAGAAGAATAATGAAAATTAGTATTGATCCATCAAATTACAACAGAGCTCTCTAACCCAATGAGAGGGGTTTAGTTGTTCATAGCTCTAGAAAATGAAAACAAAGATGGAGAATATATCATAAAACTAGAAATTGCAGAGAAGATAAAATACAGAGAGTAGTTCTCTTTCGAGATCTAGGGGCCCATTGGAACGTTAGTGACAATGTTGAGTGTCACTAACGTTGGCTCATCATTCATTCCTCATCGTTAGATTCCACGTTAACTAAGTTAACGTGGAAGTTAACGTGGCTCTTGGGGGGTTGTGTGGTTGCTTCCAACGTTAGTGACTATGCTGAGTGTTACTAACGTTGTCGACAACTCTCACCTCTTACGTTAGCTCCCACGTTAACCAAGTTAACGTGGGAGTTAATGTGGTATGTTGCATCCTTAGGCCAACGTTATTGACAATGTTGAATGTCACTAACGTTGGCTTCTCTTCCCCCTTTAACGTTAGAGGCCACGTTAACTAGGTTAACGTGGGCTCTAACGTGGCCACTCATGAGTGTTTGCCAACGTTAGTGACAATGTTAAGTGTCACTAACGTTGGCTCAACTTCCCTTCTCCACGTTAGAGTTCACGTTAACTTAGTTAACGTGACTCTTAACGTGGGCAATGATGGCTTTGAGAGTGTTATTGGCAATCACTTTTCTCATTATCCTTGCAAGTTACCTCCCTTTCCTTCCTTCCTTTGGTCCTGAAATCAAGCAATAGAGTGCATCAAAGTTCTAGTCCAAGTCATGGGCAATGCAACATACAATTTGTCACTAAACTTATGCAAAATCCTCATGAAATAATGTAAAATGCACAATGTATGCTTGAATCAAGGTGTGAGTGAATATCTACCCAAAACTAGCTTATTTCTTAAGGAAATGCATGAAACTAACCTAAAAATAGTAAAGAAAAGGTCAGTGAAACTGGCCAAGATGCCCTGGCATCACAACACCAAACTTAAAGCTTTCTTGTCCCTAAGCAAGTACTGGAACAAGAGAATGATGAATGGAATATCCAGATGAATGAGTCATTCTTGTGGAAGTCATGTTACTGATTTTATGGTGGTTTCATGCATAGCAACTTAGGTTCATTCCATTACTGGCTTTCAGACTTTTATCATGTCCCTAAACACTTACTTTGTTTATATCCATGAGACTTTTATTCATTGATCCTTTTATTGTTATTTCAAGGGTTATTTGTGTTATTTTAGGCTAAGTGCTCTGTAAGGGGGCAACTCTTTAAGATAAGCTTTCAGCCAACACTCCCGAACCAGTTGGTTCAAGGTGCTAGGTGTTGAAGCACCCCTAAGGACTTACTCCCTCAAGTCTCTCCCCCATACATACACACCACAGGCATATAGTTCATTTATTTTCTTTCTTGAGACCTTGGTGTCCAGCACCTCTTTGGGTTACTAAATGCTCTGTGGTGAGGGTTACTCTTGATAATGGATTTTCAGCTGATAATCCCGGGTTAGTTAACCCAAGTTACCAAGTGATAAAGCACCCCTGAGAGCTTATTCATCCAAGTAGATCCCTCACACAGGAGCACCACAGACACTTGTCTCAAGGTCCAAACCATTGGTGCCTAGCCTTATTACTTACTCTTTTTCTTTTGTTTTTCACTTCCATTGTTCTTTCCCTTTTCTCTTATTAGGATCTTGTTATTAACTTAGTCTCATGGGTATGTCCAAAGTCAAGTATTCAGGATAGATAGTTGTCCTCCTAGCCTTGTGGTTGAACCAACTTAGCTAACTTATGACTACCCCAAAGATTCATGAATGCACTTCCACATTATGAACTCTACTCTGGTCTTTTAAAAACATAAACATTCTCTTCTTCATTTGATTTAAAATGGACAAGCTTACAAGTAAATAAGGGAAAGATGCAGTGACATTTAAACCAGAAATCATGGACCTATTCAGAACTTAAAAAAAAACGAATTTAAAAAAAGGTTAAACATAACATGGAAGCAGGTTCTATTTCATACAAGATCTTCCTTATTTAAAGCATAGAAAACGATGGACTAAAAAGAACTCCACCACCTTTCATTCATGTGGATGCCCATGCTCCCATCCTTGTTTGTCCTCATTGTGTCTCTCTTGAGTGCTTGTGCTCTCACTTCCTTTGCCTTTTCCAAGCAGCTTCTTCCAGAAACCACCATATTCCATCTTCTTCTTGAGTGTCTCCTTTTGCTATTTCACCTTTCTCTCTTCTTGTTCTACAAAATCTTTTTGGACCTCATCATATGTAGGGATGGCATAGTGTAGCTGATGCATATTACTAGTCATGTAGTTCAACTTGGCTTGAGTGTTCACATAGAACTCCTCCCTATGTAGTTGCCTTCCTTCATTGAGTACACTGAACTCATTGAAAGTTTTCGTTTGGGCTATTTGCCACTGGTTGAGTTCTTGCAAGTGCTTCTCTTGAAGCTCTTGCCTCTCATTCACTTGGTTGATGGCTTGAGTGAGCCTGGAGTAGTGTTCCTGCTGCTGCTCCATTTGTTGTTTTTGCCATGCTTCCTGTTGGCTCAGCCAGTTAGTTTGAAGGTTCAGTATTTGCTCTTGTCCTTCCATATGTCTCATCCCCAAATCCTCAATGGCTCTTAGAAGGTGACTCATGTTCAAGTTGGCTGGATCAGAATGCTCTCCTTGTTGATATTCTTCCTGATGAGGTTCCTCTTGGTGAACTCTTTCTTTTGCTTTTGGTTTTCCTATTTGTGGTCTTCTTTGTTGTTGAGCAGGTGTAGTATAAACCAATCGCTCGAGTGTAACTGGCCTCCCTGGATTCACCCAGTCTGGATTGCTGTCCTCAAATACTACCTTGGCCTTGTTGTATAAGCGGAGAATGGTGCTGGGGTACAAAAGTCTGGCACCTGAATCAACCTTCTCAGCCGAATCTTGAATCCCCTCGGCGATGAGCTCATTCACATTGATTTCCCCACCCTGTATTAAGCAATGCACCATAGTAGCTCGATTGATGTTTACCTCTGAATTATTTGCAGCTGGTAGAATGGACCTCCTCACAAGTTCAAACCACCCCTTGGCTTCAGGGCTCAGGTCTCCTCTCTTGATGAACTTGGGTCTCCCATCTGTGTACCTCTCCCAGTCAGCTGCTATAACACAGATGTCTGCCACTATCTCTGAGAGCTCATTATTATCAGGGCTTCTACTTATTCTTGCCTGATAACTTTCCTCATCAAAACGAGGTGATTTCAGGTGAAGAACTCTTGTTATGGCATTTGGGCTGAAGTCCACCTCTTTTCCTCTTACGTAACTTTTGAAGGTTGGGGCCTTGGTTTTATCCTCTCTTACTACATTCGCGTAAAATTCTTTGATGAGGTTTCCATTGATCTTCCCCTCTGGACTTGTGAGCAATTGCCACCCTGGTATGCGAAATTGTTACTCAGGTTGTGAATTATTGTTCGAAATTGATTCCCTGGCAATGGCACCAAAAACGGATGCACAGAACCATGGTCTAAACATATCTTCACAACTTCGCATAACTAACCAGCAAGTGCACTGGGTCGTCCAAGTAATAAACCTTACGTGAGTAAGGGTCGATCCCACGGAGATTGTTGGTATGAAGCAAGCTATGGTCACCTTGTAAATCTCAGTCAGGCGGATATAAAATAGTTATGGAGTTTAAGAAATTAATACTAAAATAAGGATAGAAATACTTATGTAAATCATTGGTGAGAATTTCAGATAAGCGTATGGAGATGCATTCATCCCTCTGAACCTCTGCTTTCCTGCTGTCTTCATCCAATCAGTCTTACTCCTTTCTATGGCTGGCTTTGTGTAAGGATGTCACCGGTGCCAATGGCTACTTTCAATCCTCTCGGGAAAATGGTCCAAATGCTCTATCACAGCACGACTAATCGTCTGGAGGCATCACCCTTGTCGTTGGTTGCATCCTATTCCTCTCTGTGAAAATGGTCCGATGCGCTGTCACTGCATGGCTAATCATCTTGGAGGTTCTCGATCATACTGGAATAGAATTTACTATCCTTTTGCGTCTGCCACTACGCCCAGCACTCGCGAGTTTGGAGTTCGTCACAGTCATTCAATCCCAGAGTCTTACTCGGAATACCACGGACAAGGTTTAGACTTTCCGGACTCTCATGAATGCCGCCATCAATCTAGCTTATACCACGAAGATTCTAATTAAGAGATCTAAGAGATACTCATTCAATCTAATGTAGAACGGAAGTGGTTGTCAGGCACGCGTTCATAGGGAATGATGATGATTGTCACGTTCATCACATTCAGGTTGAAGTGCGAATGAATATCTTAGAAACTAAATAAGTTCAATTGAATAGAAAATAGTAGTACTTTGCATTAATCCTTGAGGAACAGCAGAGCTCCACACCTTAATCTATGGAGTGCAGAGACTCTACCGTTGAACATACATAAGTGATAATGGATTTCATTGGTCTCGGCCCCAGAGGGGAACCGGAGTAACCAAGACTACGAATACAATGATAAAAAGTTCTATTTATAATAAACTAGTCACTAGGGTTTACAGAAGTAAGTAATTGATGCATAAATCCACTTCCGGGGCCCACTTGGTGTGTGCTTGGGCTGAGCTTGAAGTTTACACGTGGGGAGGTCATTCTTGGAGTTGAACGCCAGCTTTTGTGCCAGTTTGGGCGTTGAACTCCACTTTGCAACTTGTTTCTGGCGCTGGACGCCAGAATTGGGCAGAGAGCTGGCGTTGAACGCCAGTTTGCGTCGTCTAAACTTGGGTAAAGTATAGACTATTATATATTTCTGGAACGCCAGTTTGCGTCGTCTAAACTTGAATTCTATAGCTCCAGAAAATCCATTTTAAGTGCAGGGAGGTCAGAATCCAACAGCATCAGCAGTCCTTCTTCAACCTCTAAATCTGATTTTTGCTCAAGTCCCTCAATTTCAGCCAGAAAATACCTAAAATCACAGAAAAACACACAAACTCATAGTAAAGTCCAGAAATGTGAATTTAACATAAAAACTAATGAAAACATCCCTAAAAGTAACTAGATTCTACTAAAAACATACTAAAAACAATGCCAAAAAGCGTATAAATTATCCGCACATCACAACACCAAACTTAAATTGTTGCTTGTCCCCAAGCAACTGAAAATCAAATAGGATAAAAAAAGAGAATATACTATAAATTCCAAACTATCAATCAAACATAGCTCTAATCAGATGAGCGGGACTTGTAGCTTTTTGCCTCTTGAATAGTTTTGGCACCTCACTTTATCCATTGAGGTTCAGAATGATTGGCTTCTATAGGAACTCAGAGTTCAGATAGTGTTATTGATTCTCCTAGTTCAGTATGATGATTCTTGAACACAGCTTCTTTATGAGTCTTGTCCGTGGCCCTAAGCACTTTATTTTCCAGTATTACCACCGGATACATAAATGCCACAAACACATAACTGGGTTAACCTTTTCAGATTGTGACTCAGCTTTGCTAAAGTCCCCAATTAGAGGTGTCCAGGGTTCTTAAGCACACTCTTTTTTTGCTTTGGACCTTGACTTTAACCGCTCAGTCTCAAGTTTTCACTTGACACCTTCACGCCACAAGCACATGGTTAGGGACAGCTTGATTTAGCCGCTTAGGCTAGGATTTTATTCCTTTAGGCCCTCCTATCCACTGATGCTCAAAGCCTTGGGATCCTTTTTATTTACCCTTGCCTCTTGGTTTTAAGGGTTATTGGCTTTTTGCTCTTGCCTCTTGGTTTTAAGAGCTTTTGGCTTTTTCTGCTTGCTTTTCCTTTTTTCTTTCTATTTTTTTTCGCCTAATATTTTTTTTTCTGCAAGCTTTGTTCTTTGCTGCTTTTTCTTGCTTCAAGAATCATTTTTATGATTTTTCAGATTATCAAATAACATGTCTCCTAGTCATCATTCTTTCAAGAGCCAACATATTTAACATTCTTAAACAACAACTTCAAAGATATATGCACTGTTCAAGCATTCATTCAGAAAACAAGAAGCATTGTCACCACATCAATATAATTAAGCTAAGTTCAAGGATAAATTCAAAACTCATGTACTTCTTATTCTTTTGAATTAAAACATTTTTCATTTAAGAGAGGTGATGGATTCATAGGACACTCATAACTTTAAGACATAGTTACTAACTACTAATGATCATGTAATGAAGACACAAACATAGATAAGCACATAACATAGAAAACAAAAAACAGAAGAAATAAGAACAAGGAATGAATCCACCTTAGTGATGGTGGCATTTCCTTCTTGAGGAACCAATGATATCCTTGATCTCTTCTATGTCTCTTCCTTGTCTTTGTTGCTCCTCCCTCATTGCTTTTTGATCTTCTCTAATTTCATGAGGGATGATGGAGTGCTCTTGATGTTCCACCCTTAATTGTCCCATGTTGGAACTTAATTCTCCTAGGGAGGTGTTGATTTGCTCCTAATAGTTTTGTGGAGAAAAATGCATTTGAGGCATCTTCGGGATCTCATGGTGATGAGCTTCATACGCCTCTTGAGCTCCATGAATGGGCTCTCTTGCTTGCTCTATCTCTTTCTTAGTGATGGGCTTCTCTTCCTCAATGTGAATGTCTCCTTCTATGGAAGCTCCAGCTGAGTAACATAGATGGCATATAAGGTGAGGAAAAGCTAGCCTTGCCCCAGGAGAGGGCTTTTCGGCTATTTTGTAGAGTTCAAGGGAGATGACTTCATGAACTTCTACTTCCTCTCCAATCATGATACTATGAATCATGATGGCCCGATCCACAGTAACTTCAGATCGGTTGCTAGTGGGGATAATGGAGCGTTGGATGAACTCCAACCATCCTCTAGCCACAGGCTTGAGGTCCAATCTTCTTAGTTGAACCGGCTTGCCTTTGGAGTCAATCTTCCATTGAGCTCCTTCCACACATATGTCCATAAGGACTTGGTCCAACCTTTGATTAAAGTTGACCCTTCTAGTGTAGGGGCATTCATCTCCTTGCATCATGGGCAAGTTAAACGCCAACCTTACATTTTCCGGACTAAAATCTAAGTATTTCTCCCGAACCATTGTAATATAATTCTTTGGATTCGGGTTCTTACTTTGATCATGGTTCTTAGTGATCCATGCATTGGCATAGAACTCTTGAACCATTAAGATGCCGACTTGTTGGATGGGGTTTGTTAGAACTTCCCAACCTCTTCTTTGAATTTCATGTCAGATCTCTGGATACTCATTTCTCTTGAGCTTGAAAGGGACCTCGGGGATCACCTTCTTCTTGGCCACAACATCATAGAAGTGGTCTTGATGGGTTTTGGAGATGAACCTT
>NC_029792.2:69742178-69742847 GCF_000816755.2 Arachis ipaensis
AAGGCTTTATATAGGGAAGGGAGGGGGGGTTAAGGTTCGGCCATATGGGTGGGTTTGGGTGGGAAATTGATTTTGAATTTTTGAAGGTAGGTGGAGTTTATTTGGTAGGTTTATGGGGAAGAGTGGGTGGATGTGAGTGGTGAAGGGTTAATAGGGAAGAGGGATGGAGGTGATAGGTGAAGGGTTTTGGGGAAGAGTGTTTATTGGAAATAGAGGATGATTGAGAAGAGAGAAGAGAGTGAGTGGAGGTAGGTGGGGATCCTGTGGGGTCCACAGATCCTGAAATGATCCTGTGGGGTCCACAGATCCTGAGGTGTTCAAGGATTTACAACCTTGCACCAAATTAGGCATGTAAAATGCCCTTGCACACAACTCTGGGCGTTCAGCGCCAGGTTGGTGCCCATTTTGGGCGTTCAACGCCCATTTGTTGCCCATTTCTGGCATTGAACGCCAGAACCATGCTTGTTCTGGTCGTTCAGCGCCAGCTCTTCTCCAGGGTGCAATTCTGGCATTCAGCGCCCAGATGCTGCCCATTTTGGGCGTTCAGCGCCCAGATACTGCCCATTTTGGGTGTTCAGCGCTAGAACCATGCTCTGTTCTGGCGTTGAATGCCAGGCAGGTGCTTCCTCCAGGGTGTGATTTTTCTTCTGCTGTTTTTGATTCTGTTTC
>NC_029792.2:69744369-69745442 GCF_000816755.2 Arachis ipaensis
AGCTCTAAGCTTGCTCAGCTTTTGAGGAGGGAAGAACTTGGCTAAGAAAGCCGTGACCAGCTTATCCCAAGAGTTCAGGCTGTCTTTGGGTTAAGAGTCCAACCATATTCTAGCTCTGTCTCTTACAGCAAAAGGGAAAAGCATGAGCCTGTAGACTTCAGGATCTACTCCATTAGTCTTAACAGTATCACAGATCTGCAAGAATTCAGTTAAGAACTGAAAAGGATCTTCAAATGAAAGTCCATGAAACTTGCAGTTTTGCTGCATCAGAGAAACTAGCTGAGGTTTCAGCTCAAAATTGTTTGCTCCAATGGTAGGAATGGAGATGCTTCTTCCATGTAAATTGGAATTAGGTGCAATAAAGTCACCAAGCATTCTCCTTGCATTATTGTTGTTGGGTTCGGCTGCCATCTCCTTTACATGTTCGAACAAGAAGATCAAACAAGAAGACTTACCAAGAACAACTTGAAGATCATGAATAACACTATGAATGCATGATTTTTTTCGAAAAATGCAAGATGCACATGCAATTGACACTAAACTTATAACATGACACATGACTCAAACAAGAAACACAAAAAATATTTTTGATTTTTATGATTTTCTAAATTTTTTTTGTATTTTTTTTTTCGAAAATTATTTTGAAAAAGGAAAATAAGGATTCCAAAATTTTTAATATGAATTCTAGGAATCTTATGCTCTTTAGCCTAAAGCTCCAATCAAAGGGTCAGGCATGGCTTAATAGCCAGCCAAGCTTTAGTAAAAATATGAGTGTAATTCATTCAATTTTAAGCCAAAACTTCTGTCCAAAAGAATTTAGACATGGTTTTATAGCCAGCATGCTTCAACATGCTTCATGAAACTCTAGAATTCATTCTTAAAGATTCTGAAGAAAAATAATTTTTTTGAAAACATTTTTTTTTCGAAAACAAAGGAGAAATTTTTTTGAAAGATTTTTGAAAAATTTTTGAAAACAAAACAAAAAGAAAATCACCTAATCTGAGCAACAAGATGAACCGTCAGTTGTCCAAACTCGAACAATCCCCGGCAACGGCGCCAAAAACTTGGTATGC
>NC_029792.2:69745727-69752409 GCF_000816755.2 Arachis ipaensis
ACTTCCGGGGCCCACTTGGTGTGTGCTTAGGCTGAGCTTGAAGTTTACACGTGGAGAGGTCATTCTTGGAGTTGAACGCCAACTTTTGTGCCAGTTTGGGCGTTGAACTCCACTTTGCAACTTGTTTCTGGCGCTGGACGCCAGAATTGGGCAGAGAGCTGGCGTTGAACGCCAGTTTGCATCGTCTAAACTTGGGCAAAGTATGGACTATTACATTTTTCTGGAAAGCCCTGGATGTCTACTTTCCAATGCAATTAGAAGCGTGCCATTTTGAGTTCTGTAGCTCCAGAAAATCCATTTTGAGTGCAGGGAGGTCAGAATCCAACAGCATCAGCAGTCCTTCTTCAACCTCTGAATCTGATTTTTGCTCAAGTCCCTCAATTTCAGCCAGAAAATACCTAAAATCACAGAAAAACACACAAACTCATAGTAAAGTCCAGAAATGTGAATTTAACATAAAAACTAATGAAAACATCCCTAAAAGTAACTAGATTCTACTAAAAACATACTAAAAACAATGCCAAAAAGCGTATAAATTATCCGCTCATCACACCCCCTCTGTTCGATTTTCTCCAGAATTTGTGGTGACTCATCTGCATTGATTTGGAAGATTAACTCTGGCAATATCTTTCTCGCCCTTATCCATTCGAATTCACGTTCATGAAAGGCAGTTTTGAATTTCTTCTCATCAAAAGGAACACTCTCCATGGGTTTCTTCCTCTTTTGCCTCTTTGAGCTTGATGATGCCATGAATTGAGTTGCTGTTTTGAGGTGGAGGTTGGAGAATACGGAGAGATAAGGAATAGGTTGGCTAGGACAGAGTGTGATGAAGGGGTTTGAGCAAGCCGAAAGTATGAAGTGTGGAGAGTGGAAATTTGAGTGTGAGGAATGATCATGCACTAAGGTTCACTTATATAGGGAGGTCATGAATGGATAGAAGGTGTGGATTGCAAGAATTATTGCTTGATGGACGGTTGGGGTTGTGTATGAAGGAAGGACAAGGATCATCACTTAATGAGAGTGATTGGTTCGGTCTTCAAGGGTCTTCTTTCTCCAATGTTGCATGGCAGCGTTTCCCCATGCGTTCCCTCTTGAGACATGTGTGTAGTGCTCTTCATTAAGTGGCGAAATCTCCTCCATTTAATTGTCCAATCAATCCCCCTTTTTATGCTTCTTTTCCTTTCCTATAAAGATTTAAAATAAGGAAATTAATATCATAAAAATCAAACTCTACGGCTAATATTAATAAAAGGGAAGAAAGGATTTGATTGTTTATTTATGAATTCCAACTAACTAACTAACTATTGGTGGGTCCTTATATGTATTTTGGTGGCACCATGGGGTGACATCAAACTTAGTTTGAAGCAATGTGATGAAAAGTTTTGTTCAAAGCTCCCAAGACTAGCATGCATCTTGGTTTGCTTTGAACACCAAACTTGTTCTTCACTATATACTGCATGATAAAGATTTCACCAAGTGTTTGTCAAGTTTGGGTTGAAATTCATAAACATTGATTTATTCATTATTTTAAAAACATATAAAACATGGGTTGCCTCCCATGAAGCGCTTTTTTAGCGTCACTAGCTTGACATTTTTCCTTCGCCAGGGTGGTTGGTAGTGCTTAAAGTCCTCCCCTCTTGCTGTGGACTTATATCCATTGGTTGGATCAATGATCTCCACATGTTCCAAGGAAAGAACTCTGTTGATAGTGAAGACCTTGGGTAACTGAGATGGTACAGTAAGGAGATTAGGAGGAATATCTGGGAAGTAAGCTGAGACAACTCTATCCCCTAGAGAGAAGTCTTCCGTAGGGATCTTCTTGTTCCTCCACCTTCTTGGTACCTTCTTCTTTGTTTCTTTTGAGGTTGCCTTCCCCTTGGTGACCTCTTTTTCTAAAGGAGTTGTGATGCTGTCTTCGCTTACCTCTAGAGGTTTAGGTTCCTCTAACTTTTCCTTGAGCTGTGGCAATTGCTGTTTTCCTTGTTTATCAATTACGGGGATCTCAGAATAAACTGGCTGTGCTTCAGTGCTTGTCTCCTCCTTCAGTGTCTCTTTATCATTTGTGCTTAGTTCCTTGTCCTCTTGATCTGTTTCTTGTGAGAATTTGAAAACATTGAAGTTGAGTCGTTCATCATGGATTCTCAATATTAGCTCCCCTTTCTCTACATCGATACTTTTCCTGGGAAGAAGTTCCTTCATATACTTGATGAATGCATGCATTTGTTGAATTGCCTTGATGAATGGTATGTTCACATGCAGAGATGCAAACAAGTCTAGGAACCTTGAGTATATTCTTTTTCCCACAGCACCATTGAGCAGTTGAGGGAAGGGTGCATAGAGCTTCAACAGCTCTTGTTGTGAGATTTCTGGTTCTTGGTGATCTTTATCCTCCTCCTTTGTTGAGTTGTCTTCAGGTTGTTCGAAAAGTGTGTTTTGCTTGTCTTCAGTCTCTTGATCACTTGTAGTGACCATTTTGCAATCTTCCCATCTTACTTTCTTTGCTTCTCCTTTGGGATTTTTCTCCGTGTCACTTGGGAAGCTATCAGTAGGTTTGGGAATTTTCTCAGCTAAATATCCCACTTGGAGTTCCAGCTTCCTAATGGTCTCTCCCTGGTTCTTGATATTGGCTCGCACCTCCTCTTTGAACACCTTATTTTCTTGAATTTCTTGGCATATTCCTTCAAGTAAGGCTTCAATCTTAGAGAGCTTGTCATCAATTGATGAGTGATTCGGAGCAGATGTGCTGTTTTGGTTTTGATAAGCGTGTGGAGAAGTATTGTTGTGGGGGTATTGAGATGTCCTCTGTGTGAATTGCTGGTGAGCTGCATTGTTGTTGGAGTTGTAACGTCTCTGGTCTTGGTTTTGATCTTGCTCACTTCCCCACCCAAAGTTTGGGTGGTTTCTCCATCCAGGGTTGTAGGTCTTAGAGTATGGATCATAGTTTTTCCTTGGTGAATTCCCAATGTAGTTGGCTTGCTCCTGACTACCCTCTGCTTCTTCATGCAATTTTGCTAAGAATTTGTTCACCACGTCTTTCTAAGTTGTCAAGCTTTCCCTTGGGAAAGATTCCAGCCACTTGGCTGCTTTGTCCCTAAGTGAGAATGGAAACAAGAGCAGTCTATAGGTATCAGGATGAACACCATTAGACTTCACTGTGTCACATATTCTCAGGGAAGGTGGTTAAATATTGATTGGGGTCTTCTTAAACACCTCCTCCAAACGAACAGTTGTTCTGAACAAGGGTGATGAGCTGTGGTTTAAGTTCAAAGTTGTTGGCATGGATTGTTGGCTTTTGGATACTACTTCCACAATTGCCTGGTTTGGATTGATGTAAGAGCCCAAAACTCTTCTATCCTCCCCAGCATGATTTGCTCTACCTCCTCCCCCATGGTTGTGATCCTCTTCTTCATGATGGTTTTCCATGTTGTCTTCCATGTTTGTTTCAAAGAATTCCTCTTCTTCCTCAGCACCAACCACTTTCTTTCCTCTTGCCTCCCTCCTTAATCTAAGGAAGGTCCTCTCAGGTTCAGAATCGAAGGAAGTTGAAGCCCCGCTTCTTCTCCCTGTCATACAACCATCAAGTGCAAGCAAGAAAAAAATAAGTGCAGAAAGTATTTGTGTCAGAATTACTGTTAGTTGTGGGTGATGCAATATATCAAACAGTTAGTGGGTTAGCAAACAGAATTGAAAATAACAAAGTAAAACAAAAGAGTAGAGGGGGAAGGGAAGAAGTTTAACGAAAACAAAAAGTAAATCACTCAAACAGAGAATGAAATTCACAAAAATAAAAATGCTCAATCTAGTGATCTTCCAATCTAATCATTGTTGATGCACAATCAATCCCCGGCAACGGCGCCATAAACTTGATGCACGGAAAACTTGTCTCTCAACAAATCTCATTTCGGCAAGTGTACCAAATTTGTCGTCAAGTAAAAACTCACAATAGAGTGTAACGTTGGCTCATCATTCATTCCTCATCGTTAGCTTCCACGTTAACTAAGTTAACGTGGAAGTTAACGTGGCTCTTGGGGGGTTGTGTGGTTGCTTCCAACGTTAGTGACTATGTTGAGTGTTACTAACGTTGTCACCTCATAAAATAATGTAAAATGCACAATGTATGCTTGAATCAAGGTGTAAGTGAATATCTACCCAAAACTAGCTTATTTCCTAAGGAAATGCATGAAACTAACCTAAAAACAGTAAAGAAAAGGTCAGTAAAACTGGCCAAGATGCCATGGCATCAATTATTCTTCTTCTATCTTTTCTCTTGATTTTACTTGAAAGCTTTCGATCTTCATCCAATTGGGTAGTTATCTTGGAAAAGAAGCTATTCAAACTTGGATCTCTTCTGAACCTTGAAAGAGGAATGAAGACATAATGCTAGAAATGCTTTCTCATGCTGGACCAAATTGGGTTTGGATGGATATGTGACTATAATCCTCTCAACACTTGATTTGGGAAATGCATGTGGTATAATCAGTGACCATACTTCATCTCTTCTCATGAGCAATTGACCAAGGAATTGGCTATTGATCAAGATTTGAGATGTTGAATTACAAGAAATTGTAATTCGATCACTTAAGATTGCCAAGGAGATCAATGCGTGCATTGATTGAGGAAGAGATGAAAATGAAATTAATCCGGAGAATGCAACATCTCCTGAGCCCAATGAACCCCCCATTTCTGATCTTACCCATTCTCTTTAATTTCTGTCATTTACTTTTATGAGCAATTTCCCCATTCCCATTTAAGATTCTGCAATTTACTTTCCGTCATCTACATTCAGCTCTTATTTCTAGCATTTACTTTTCTGTTATTTACTTTCCCGCCATTTAATTTTCTGCAATTCTCAACTCAAATTCTGATTCGCTCAACTAAAACATTCCTCTAATTAAAGTTGCTTGATCAATCAATCCCTGTGGGATTCGACCTCACTCTATTGTGAGTTTTTACTTGACGACAAATTCGGTACACTTGCCGAAGGAAATTTGTTATGAGACAAGTTTTCCGTGAATCAAGTTTATGGCGCCGTTGCCGGGGATTGATTGTGCATCAACAATGATTAAATTGGAAGATAACTAGATTGAGCATTTTTATTTTGTTTGATTTAATTTTCTGTTTGAATAATTTACTTTCTGTTTTAGTTAATTTCTTCCCTTCCCCTTACTTTTTTTTTGTTATTTACAATTCATTTCACTAACCCACTAACTATTTGATATATTGCATCACTCACACTAACAGTAATTCTGACAGAAATACTTTCTGCATCTATTTTCCTTGCTTGTACTTGTTGGTTGTATGACAGGGAGAAGAAGCGGGGCTTCAACTTCCTTTGATTCTGAACCTGAGAGGACCTTCTTGAGATTAAGAAGGGAAGCAAGAGGAAAAAGAGTAGTTGGTGCTGAGGAAGAGGAGGAATACTTTGAACCAAACATGGAAGAAAACATGGAAAACCATCATGAAGAAGAGACTCACAACCATGGCGGAGGAGGTCGAGCAAATCATGCTGGGGAGGATAGAAGAGTTTTAGGCTCTTACATCAATCCGAACCCAGGAAATTGTGGAAGTAGCATTCAAAAGCCAACCATCCATGCCAACAATTTTGAACTAAAATCACAGCTCATCACCCTTGTTCAGAACAACTGTTCGTTCGGAGGGAGTGTCCAAGAAGACCCCAATCAACATTTAACCACCTTCCTGAGAATATGTGACACAGTGAAGTCTAATGGTGTTCATCCTGACGCCTATAGACTACTCTTATTTCCATTTTCACTCAAGGATAAGGCAGCCAAGTGGCTGGAGTCTTTCCCAAAGGAGAGCTTGACAACCTGGGAGGATGTGGTGAACAAATTCTTAGCAAGATTTTACCCCCCTCAATGAATCAATAGGCTGAGAGCTGAGGTCCAAACTTTCAGGCAACAAGATGGTGAGACTCTATATGAAGCATGGGAGACGTTTAAAGACCTAACAAGGAGGTGCCCACTAGATATGTTCAATGAATGGGTGCAGCTGCACATTTTCTATAAAGGGCTTTCTTATGAGTCAAAGAAGGCCGTAGACCATTCATCCGGAGGATTTTTGAACAAGAAGATGACCATTGAGGAGGCCATAGATGTCATTGAAACTGTAGCAGAGAATGACTACTTCTATGCTTCCGAAAGAGGGAACACAAGAGGAGTAATGGAGCTAAACAATGTAGATGCTCTGTTGGCCCAAAACAAGCTCATTACCCAGTAGCTGGCTGACCTCACCAAGAAGATGGAGAGGAACCAAGTAGCAGCAATCGCCACTTCATCAACAACCCAAGAAGGAGTGAATGAAGAAGCAGAGGGTAGTCAGGAGCAAGCCAACTACATTGGGAATTCACCTAGGCAAAACCATGATCCATACTCCAAGACCTACAACCCTGGATGGAGGAATCACCCAAACTTTAGCTGGGGAAATCAACAAGACCAAAGCCTTGATCAAAGACGCCCAAATCCCAACAATGCAAGCCACCAACATTTCACATCTAGACCATATCAACACCCCAATAACAACACCTCTTCACATCCACATCAAAACCAAAATAACTTACCTCATCCTTCCACCTCTAATCACGATCTACAATCATTTGATGACAGACTCTCAAGGATTGAGAATTTACTTGAAAGCATAGGCAAAGAGATTCAAGACAACAAGG